>NC_091287.1:575198683-575496183 GCF_032444005.1 Ranitomeya imitator | reverse complement strand
ATACTGCACAGTATTACTCCTCCTGTCCTGTATATATACACTGCACAGTACCGCTCCTCCTGTATATATACACTGCACAGTACCGCTCCTCCTGTCCTGTATATATACACTGCACAGTACCACTCCTCCTGTATATATACACTGCACAGCACCACTCCTCCTGTATATATACACTGCACAGCACCACTCCTCCTGTATATATACACTGCACAGTACCACTCCTCCTGTATATATACACTGCACAGTACCACTCCTCCTGTATATATACACTGCACAGTACCACTCCTCCTGTCCTGTATATATACACTGCACAGTACCACTCCTCCTGTACATATACACTGCACAGTACCACTCCTCCTGTATATATACACTGCACAGTACCACTCCTCCTGTATATATACACTGCACAGCACCACTCCTCCTGTATATATACACTGCACAGTACCACTCCTCCTGTCCTGTATATATACACTGCACAGTACCACTCCTCCTGTATATATACACTGCACAGTACCGCTCCTCCTGTATATACACACTGCACAGTACCGCTCCTCCTGTATATATACACTGCACAGTACCACTCCTCCTGTCCTGTATATATACACTGCACAGTACCACTCCTCCTGTATATATACACTGCACAGTACTGCTCCTCCTGTCCTGTATATATACACTGCACAGTACCGCTCCTCCTGTATATATACACTGCACAGTACCACTCCTCCTGTATATATACACTGCACAGTACCACTCCTCCTGTATATATACACTGCACAGTACCATCCTCCTGTATATACACTGCACAGTACCACTCCTGCTGTCCTGTATATATACACTGCACAGTACCACTCCTCCTGTATATACACTGCACAGTACCACTCCTCCTGTATATATACACTGCACAGTACCGCTCCTCCTGTGTATATATATACACTGCACAGTACCACTCCTCCTGTCCTGTATATATACACTGCACAGTACCACTCCTCCTGTATATATACACTGCACAGTACCACTCCTCCTGTATATATACACTGCACAGTACCGCTCCTCCTGTATATATACACTGCACAGTACCGCTCCTCCTGTCCTGTATATATACACTGCACAGTACCGCTCCTCCTGTATATAAACACTGCACAGTACCACTCCTCCTGTATATATACACTGCACAGTACCACTCCTCCTGTATATATACACTGCACAGTACCATCCTCCTGTATATACACTGCACAGTACCACTCCTGCTGTCCTGTATATATACACTGCACAGTACCACTCCTCCTGTATATACACTGCACAGTACCACTCCTCCTGTATATATACACTGCACAGTACCGCTCCTCCTGTGTATATATATACGCCGCACAGTACCACTCCTCCTGTCCTGTATATATACACTGCACAGTACCACTCCTCCTGTCCTGTATATATACACTGCACAGTACCACTCCTCCTGTATATATACACTGCACAGTACCGCTCCTCCTGTCCTGTATATATACACTGCACAGTACCGCTCCTCCTGTATATATACACTGCACAGTACCACTCCTCCTGTATATATACACTGCACAGTACCACTCCTCCTGTATATATACACTGCACAGTACCATCCTCCTGTATATACACTGCACAGTACCACTCCTGCTGTCCTGTATATATACACTGCACAGTACCACTCCTCCTGTATATACACTGCACAGTACCACTCCTCCTGTATATATACACTGCACAGTACCGCTCCTCCTGTGTATATATATACACTGCACAGTACCACTCCTCCTGTCCTGTATATATACACTGCACAGTACCACTCCTCCTGTATATATACACTGCACAGTACCACTCCTCCTGTATATATACACTGCACAGTACCGCTCCTCCTGTCCTGTATATATACACTGCACAGTACCATTCCTCCTGTATATATACACTGCACAGTACCGCTCCTCCTGTATATAAACACTGCACAGTACCACTCCTCCTGTATATATACACTGCACAGTACCACTCCTCCTGTATATATACACTGCACAGTACCATCCTCCTGTATATACACTGCACAGTACCACTCCTGCTGTCCTGTATATATACACTGCACAGTACCACTCCTCCTGTATATACACTGCACAGTACCACTCCTCCTGTATATATAAACTGCACAGTACCGCTCCTCCTGTGTATATATATACGCCGCACAGTACCACTCCTCCTGTCCTGTATATATACACTGCACAGTACCACTCCTCCTGTATATATACACTGCACAGTACCGCTCCTCCTGTATATATATATACTCTGCACAGTACCGCTCCTCCTGTATATATACACTGCACAGTACCACTCCTCCTGTATATATACACTGCACAGTACCACTCCTCCTGTATATATACACTGCACAGTACCACTCCTCCTGTCCTGTATATATACACTGCACAGTACCACTCCTCCTGTCCTGTATATATACACTGCACAGTACCGCTCCTCCTGTATATATACACTGCACAGTACCACTCCTCCTGTATATATACACTGCACAGTACCACTCCTCCTGTGTATATACACTGCACAGTACCACTCCTCCTGTATATATACACTGCACAGCACCACTCCTCCTGTATATATACACTGCACAGTACCACTCCTCCTGTATATATACACTGCACAGTACCACTCCTCCTGTCCTGTATATATACACTGCACAGTACCACTCCTCCTGTATATATACACTGCACAGTACCGCTCCTCCTGTATATATACACTGCACAGTACCGCTCCTCCTGTATATATACACTGCACAGCACCACTCCTCCTGTATATATACACTGCACAGTACCACTCCTCCTGTCCTGTATATATACACTGCACAGTACCACTCCTCTTGTATATATACACTGCACAGTACCACTCCTCCTGTATATATACACTGCACAGCACCACTCCTCCTGTATATATACACTGCACAGTACCACTCCTCCTGTCCTGTATATATACACTGCACAGTACCACTCCTCCTGTATATATACACTGCACAGCACCACTCCTCCTGTATATATACACTGCACAGTACCACTCCTCCTGTCCTGTATAGATACACTGCACAGTACCACTCCTCCTGTATATATACACTGCACAGTACCGCTCCTCCTGTATATATACACTGCACAGTACCGCTCCTCCTGTCCTGTATATATACACTGCACAGTACCGCTCCTCCTGTCCTGTATATATACACTGCACAGTACCGCTCCTCCTGTATATATACACTGCACAGTACCACTCCTCCTGTATATATACACTGCACAGCACCACTCCTCCTGTATATATACACTGCACAGTACCGCTCCTCCTGTATATATACACTGCACAGTACCACTCCTCCTGTATATATACACTGCACAGCACCACTCCTCCTGTATATATACACTGCACAGTACCACTCCTCCTGTATATACACTGCACAGTACCACTCCTCCTGTATATACACTGCACAGTACCACTCCTTCTGTATATATACACTGCACAGTACCACTCCTCCTGTATATATACACTGCACAGTACCACTCCTCCTGTATATATACACTGCACAGTACCGCTCCTCCTGTATATATACACTGCACAGTACCACTCCTCCTGTATATATACACTGCACAGTACCGCTCCTCCTGTATATATACACTGCACAGTACCGCTCCTCCTGTATATATACACTGCACAGTACCACTCCTCCTGTATATATACACTGCACAGCACCACTCCTCCTGTATATATACACTGCACAGTACCACTCCTCCTGTATATATACACTGCACAGTACCATTCCTCCTGTATATATACACTGCACAGTACCGCTCCTCCTGTATATATACACTGCACAGTACCACTCCTCCTGTATATATACACTGCACAGTACCCTCCTCCTGTATATATACACTGCACAGTACCACTCCTCCTGTATATATACACTGCACAGTACCACTCCTCCTGTATATATACACTGCACAGTACCCTCCTCCTGTATATATACACTGCACAGTACCACTCCTCCTGTATATATACACTGCACAGTACCCTCCTCCTGTATATATACACTGCACAGTACCACTCCTCCTGTATATATACACTGCACAGTACCGCTCCTCCTGTATATATACACTGCACAGTACCACTCCTCCTGTATATATACACTGCACAGTACCCTCCTCCTGTATATATACACTGCACAGTACCACTCCTCCTGTATATATACACTGCACAGTACCGCTCCTCCTGTATATATACACTGCACAGTACCACTCCTCCTGTCCTGTATATATATACACTGCACAGTACCACTCCTCCTGTATATATACACTGCACAGTACCACTCCTCCTGTATATATACACTGCACAGTACCGCTCCTCCTGTATATATACACTGCACAGTACCGCTCCTCCTGTATATATACACTGCACAGTACCCTCCTCCTGTATATATACACTGCACAGTACCACTCCTCCTGTATATATACACTGTACAGTACCACTCCTCCTGTCCTGTATATATACACTGCACAGTACAACTCCTCCTGTATATATACACTGCACAGTACCACTCCTCCTGTATATATACACTGCACAGTACCCTCCTCCTGTATATATACACTGCACAGTACCACTCCTCCTGTATATATACACTGTACAGTACCACTCCTCCTGTCCTGTATATATACACTGCACAGTACCACTCCTCCTGTATATATACACTGCACAGTACTGCTCCTCCTGTATATATACACTGCACAGTACCACTCCTCCTGTATATATACACTGCACAGTACCGCTCCTCCTGTATATATACACTGCACAGTACCACTCCTCCTGTATATACACTGCACAGTACCACTCCTCCTGTATATATACACTGCACAGTACCGCTCCTCCTGTGTATATATATATACACTGCACAGTACCACTCCTCCTGTCCTGTATATATACACTGCACAGTACCACTCCTCCTGTATATATACACTGCACAGTACCACTCCTCCTGTATATATACACTGCACAGTACCGCTCCTCCTGTATATATACACTGCACAGTACCGCTCCTCCTGTCCTGTATATATACACTGCACAGTACCGCTCCTCCTGTCCTGTATATATACACTGCACAGTACCGCTCCTCCTGTATATATACACTGCACAGTACCACTCCTCCTGTCCTGTATATATACACTGCACAGTACCACTCCTCCTGTATATATACACTGCACAGTACCACTCCTCCTGTATATATACACACTGCACAGTACCGCTCCTCCTGTATATATACACTGCACAGTACCGCTCCTCCTGTCCTGTATATATACACTGCACAGTACCTCTCCTCCTGTATATATACACTGCACAGTACCACTCCTCCTGTATATATACACTGCACAGTACCACTCCTCCTGTATATATACACTGCACAGTACCACTCCTCCTGTATATATACACTGCACAGTACCACTCCTCCTGTATATATACACTGCACAGTACCACTCCTCCTGTATATATACACTGCACAGTACCACTCCTCCTGTCCTGTATATATACACTGCACAGTACCACTCCTCCTGTCCTGTATATATATACACTGCACAGTACCACTCCTCCTGTCCTGTATATATATACACTGCACAGTACCACTCCTCCTGTCCTGTATATATACACTGCACAGTACCACTCCTCCTGTATATATACACTGCACAGTACCACTCCTCCTGTATATATACACTGCACAGTACCACTCCTCCTGTATATATACACTGCACAGTACCACTCCTCCTGTATATATACACTGCACAGTACCACTCCTCCTGTGTATATACACTGCACAGTACCACTCCTCCTGTATATATACACTGTACAGTACCACTCCTCCTGTATATATACACTGCACAGTACCACTCCTCCTGTATATATACACTGCACAGTACCACTCCTCCTGTCCTGTATATATACACTGCACAGTACCACTCCTCCTGTATATATACACTGCACAACTCCTCCTGTATATATACACTGCACAGTACCACTCCTCCTGTATATATACACTGCACAGTACCCTCCTCCTGTATATATACACTGCACAGTACCGCTCCTCCTGTATATATACACTGCACAGTACCGCTCCTCCTGTATATATACACTGCACAGCACCACTCCTCCTGTATATATACACTGCACAGTACCACTCCTCCTGTCCTGTATATATACACTGCACAGTACCACTCCTCTTGTATATATACACTGCACAGTACCACTCCTCCTGTATATATACACTGCACAGCACCACTCCTCCTGTATATATACACTGCACAGTACCACTCCTCCTGTCCTGTATATATACACTGCACAGTACCACTCCTCCTGTATATATACACTTCACAGCACCACTCCTCCTGTATATATACACTGCACAGTACCACTCCTCCTGTCCTGTATATATACACTGCACAGTACCACTCCTCCTGTATATATACACTGCACAGTACCGCTCCTCCTGTATATATACACTGCACAGTACCGCTCCTCCTGTATATATACACTGCACAGTACCGCTCCTCCTGTCCTGTATATATACACTGCACAGTACCACTCCTCCTGTCCTGTATATATACACTGCACAGTACCGCTCCTCCTGTCCTGTATATATACACTGCACAGTACCGCTCCTCCTGTCCTGTATATATACACTGCACAGTACCACTCCTCCTGTATATATACACTGCACAGCACCACTCCTCCTGTATATATACACTGCACAGTACCGCTCCTCCTGTATATACACTGCACAGTACCACTCCTCCTGTATATACACTGCACAGTACCACTCCTTCTGTATATATACACTGCACAGTACCGCTCCTCCTGTATATATATACTGCACAGTACCGCTTCGCCTGTAGATATACACTGCACAGTACCACTCCTCCTGTATATATACACTGCACAGTACCACTCCTCCTGTCCTGTATATATACACTGCACAGTACCACTCCTCCTGTATATATACACTGCACAGTACCACTCCTCCTGTATATATACACTGCACAGTACCGCTCCTCCTGTATATATACACTGCACAGTACCACTCCTCCTGTATATATACACTGCACAGTACCGCTCCTCCTGTATATATACACTGCACAGTACCGCTCCTCCTGTATATATACACTGCACAGTACCGCTCTTCCTGTATATATAGACCGCACAGTACCGCTCCTCCTGTCCTGTATATATACACTGCACAGTACCACTCCTCCTGTATATATACAGAGAGATTCAAAGAAGCTTTATTGGCAGGACCAAATACACATCAGTTTTGCCAAAGCAAGTGTATAGAGGCAATAGGGATAGGGACTGAGGGGATGTTGGGTAGGAGCTGTGGGGGGAGGTGGATGGGGCAGATCCAGGTTGGGGGCTATAGTCCATGGCATAGGGGAGGTGGATGGGGCAGATCCAGGTTGGGGGCTATAGTCCATGGCATAGGGGAGGTGGATGGGGCAGGTTCAGGTTGGGGGCTATAGTCCATGGCATAGGGGAGGTGGATGGGGCAGGTCCATTGTGGGGGCTATAGTCCATGGCATAGGGGAGGTGGATGGGGCAGATCCAGGTTGGGGGCTATAGTCCATGGCATCATAGTTCTCTTTCTCGCAGTCTATGACATTCGCTCACATACCGCGCTGCTATCTCCACCGCTCTCTCTTCTTCTCCCAGCAAGATATAGGTTTTCTCTTCCTCCTTCATGGTGATGAAGTCTGGGAAGAGATGTGAGAGTCTCCTGAAGTGAGTGTCCCTCACTGCTGAGTATTTGGAGCAGTGTAGCAGGAAGTGGGTTTCGTCCTCTATGGCCTCCTGGTCACAGTGTTGGCACAGTCTTTCCTCCCTGGGCTTGTAGCTCTGCCTGTGTCGGCCACATTCGATGGCCAGACTGTGGGCACTGAGTCTATATCGGCTCAGGATCTGGCGGTCTCTGGGGTCCGGGAGTTTCTCCAGATATGGCGCCAGTCTGTAGTCTCTCTGTAGGCTCCGGTACATGGTCAGTTTCTGTGAGCTGATGATATCATTCTTCCAGTCACTGACATACCTCTCCTGGCCTTCATCTGCCATCTTCCTAATTCCGGCTTTTGTCAGGTTGTTGTGATTGGTGTTCTGCTCCGGTTGGGTTTGGCTGGGCTGTTCCGGGGGTTCTGGTTTTTCTGTTTCACCTTCATGTATCAGGGCTTTATGGTGATGGGAGCTTGGATTGCTCCTATGCAGGTGAGCCCGGAATGACAGCGCCCTCTTTAGAACTGTCAGGTGTAGAGGGAATCTGCCCAGCTCGGCCCGACAAGCACTGTTGGAGGTGCTCCGATGGACCTGGAGAAGGTGCTTGCAGAATTCCAGGTGGAATATTTCTGTTGGACTGGAGTCCCACTTTGACCAGTCTGGGTAGGTGTGAGGACCCCAGACTTCGCTGCCATACAGGAGGATTGGGGCGATGATGGAGTCGAAGATTTTTAGCCAGACCCTCACTGGTGGCTTCAGATGGTAGAGTGTCCTTCGGATGGCATAGAAGGTTTTGCAGGCCTTGTCTTTCAGGGTCTCTATGGCTTGTTTGAAGTTCCCTGACCAGTGAATCTCTAGGCCCAGGTAGGTATATTTGTCCGTTCCTGTGAGGTCGCAGTTGTTGAGGATAAATGATGGGTGTTGGTCTGATCTTCTCTTTCTCCTCTGGAACACCATGGTGTTGGTTTTCTTTAGGTTGACCGGTAGGGCCCAGGTGGAGCTGAATTTCTCTAGGATTTTCAGGTTGTCCTGGAGGCCTTTCTCGGTTGGTGACAGCAGCAGCAGGTCATCTGCATACAGCAGGAATTTCACCTGAGCGTCGTGGAGGGTGAGTCCTGGTGCTGAGGAGGATTCCAGGGCGGTAGCCAGCTCGTTGATGTAGATGTTGAAGAGCATTGGGCTTAGGCTGCAGCCTTGTCTTACTCCGCGGCTCTGCTGGAAAAAAGCCGTTCTTTTGCCGCTCACACTCACGCTGCAGCTGCTCTCGGTGTAGGAGCTTTTGATGACATCGTAGGTCTTTCCTCCTATTCCACTCTCCAGCGGTTTCAGGAATAAGCCCGGGTGCCACACTGAATCAAAGGCCTTTTTAAAGTCCAGAAAGCAGGCGTATATCTTCCCATTCTTTGTATTGTAGATGTGTCTCTGAATGAGGCTGTGCAGAGTATAGATGTGGTCAGTGGTGCGGTGGTTCGGCATGAACCCTGCTTGGCTCTTGTTGAGGACGTTGTGCTCGGTGAGGAACCTCTTGTTCAGGATACTGTTGAACAGTTTTCCCAGGTTGCTGCTGACACATATGCCTCTGTAGTTGGCTGGGTCATACCTGTCCCCACTCTTGTGGATGGGTGTGATGAGGCCTTGGTTCCAGGTACGAGGGAAGTAGCCGGCACTCAGTACAATATTGAAGAGTTTAACCATTGCAGCCTGTATTTCTGGTGGGCTGTACTTCAGCATTTCTGGTAGGATTCCATCTAGGCCACCGGCTTTTCTACTTCTTATGGAGGAGAGTCTCTCGGTTACTTCCTGTAGTGTTATAGGTGTATCCACCGGGTTTTGGAAGTTTTTGATTTTTTCCTCCATTGCTTTTAGTTTCGCCATTATGTTTTCCTGTTCTTGGCTTAGTCCTTCCTTTGGAATGTCCTTATAGAGGTCTCTGAAGTATTGGAGCCAGAGGTTGCCATTTTGGATATGGTTGTTGTTTTTCTTGTCTTTGGTGCCCATGTGGTTCCATAGTTCCCAGAAGGAGTTGTCTTGGAGGGCGTCTTGGAGTTGATTGAGCTTGGTAGAGATGTAACTCTGCTTCTTCCTCCTGAGGATGGTTTTGTACTGCTTTTGTATGGAGTCATAGGCTTCCCTCAGACCCAGGTGGTTGGGGTATCTGTGTTTCTTGTTGGAGGCTGTTCTCAGGGTCTTCCGTACAGCTTTACATTCTCTGTCAAACCAGCCATTGACCTGTGTTTCTTTTGGTCTCTTGTAGTCGACTTTTTTAAGGTCGGACAGTCTGGCCATTGCGTAGAATATATTGTTGAGGTCCTTTGCTGCTTGGTTCACTCCCTCTGGGTTTGGCATGTACTCAAGGTTGTAGAAGTGGTGGAGCATCCGCTGTATTTCAGGTCTTCTGGAAGCTTCTTTATATCTTAGTGCCGATATTTTGGACCATTTATAGGATGGAGGCCGGGTGAAGAGGCCGCTCTGCTGTAGCTTCTGAGTGGATGGTTTCTCTGTAGATTTCATGTACAGAAGAAGTTGGCTGTGGTCTGACAGGTGCGTTTGTGGGGTGACTATGAAGGCGCTGACATCTGCCAGGTTCATGTCTGTAATGGCGTAATCAACTACACTCCTCCCTACATGGGAGTTTAGTGTATACCTTCCTAAGGAGTCACCCTTGCTTCGTCCATTAAGGATATGAAGTCCTAAACTTTTACATACGTTCAGGAGCTTTCTGCCACTATATATACACTATACACTATATATACACTGCACAGTACCACTCCTCCTGTATATATACACTGCACCACTCCTCCTGTATATATACACTGCACAGTACCACTCCTCCTGTATATATACACTGCACAGTACCACTCCTCCTGTATATATACACTGCACAGTACCACTCCTCCTGTATATATACACTGCACAGTACCACTCCTCCTGTATATATACACTGCACAGTACCACTCCTCCTGTATATATACACTGCACAGTACCACTCCTCCTGTATATATACACTGCACAGTACCACTCCTCCTGTATATATACATTGCACAGTACCACTCCTCCTGTATATATACACTGCACAGTACCACTCCTCCTGTATATATACACTGCACAGTACCGCTCCTCCTGTATATATACACTGCAGAGTACCACTCCTCCTGTATATATACACTGCACAGTACCACTCCTCCTGTATATATACACTGCACAGTACCGCTCCTCCTGTATATATACACTGCACAGTACCACTCCTCCTGTATATATACACTGCACAGTACCACTCCTCCTGTATATATACACTGCACAGTACCACTCCTCCTGTATATATACACTGCACAGTACCACTCCTCCTGTATATATACACTGCACAGTACCACTCCTCCTGTATATATACACTGCACAGTACCACTCCTCCTGTATATATACACTGCACAGTACCACTCCTCCTGTATATATACACTGCACCACTCCTCCTGTATATATACACTGCACAGTACCACTCCTCCTGTATATATACACTGCACAGTACCACTCCTCCTGTATATATACACTGCACAGTACCACTCCTCCTGTATATATACACTGCACAGTACCGCTCCTCCTGTATATATACACTGCAGAGTACCACTCCTCCTGTATATATACACTGCACAGTACCACTCCTCCTGTATATATACACTGCACAGTACCGCTCCTCCTGTATATATACACTGCACAGTACCACTCCTCCTGTATATATACACTGCACAGTACCACTCCTCCTGTATATATACACTGCAGAGTACCACTCCTCCTGTATATATACACTGCACAGTACCACTCCTCCTGTCCTGTATATACACTGCACAGTACCACTCCTCCTGTCCTGTATATATACACTGCACAGCACCACTCCTCCTGTATATATACACTGCACAGTACCGCTCCTCCTGTATATATACACTGCACAGTACCACTCCTCCTGTATATATACACTGCACAGTACCACTCCTCCTGTATATATACACTGCAGAGTACCACTCCTCCTGTATATATACACTGCACAGTACCACTCCTCCTGACCTGTATATACACTGCACAGTACCACTCCTCCTGTCCTGTATATATACACTGCACAGCACCACTCCTCCTGTATATATATACACTGCACAGTACCACTCCTCCTGTATATATACACTGCACCACTCCTCCTGTATATATACACTGCACAGTACCGCTCCTCCTGTATATATACACTGCACAGTACCACTCCTCCTGTATATATACACTGCACAGTACCACTCCTCCTGTATATATACACTGCAGAGTACCACTCCTCCTGTATATATACACTGCACAGTACCACTCCTCCTGACCTGTATATACACTGCACAGTACCACTCCTCCTGTCCTGTATATATACACTGCACAGCACCACTCCTCCTGTATATATATACACTGCACAGTACCACTCCTCCTGTATATATATACACTGCACAGTACCACTCCTCCTGTATATATACACTGCACCACTCCTCCTGTATATATACACTGCACAGTACCACTCCTCCTGTATATATACACTGCACAGTACCACTCCTCCTGTATATATACACTGCACAGTACCACTCCTCCTGTATATATACACTGCACAGTACCGCTCCTCCTGTATATATACACTGCAGAGTACCACTCCTCCTGTATATATACACTGCACAGTACCACTCCTCCTGTATATATACACTGCACAGTACCGCTCCTCCTGTATATATACACTGCACAGTACCACTCCTCCTGTATATATACACTGCACAGTACCACTCCTCCTGTATATATACACTGCAGAGTACCACTCCTCCTGTATATATACACTGCACAGTACCACTCCTCCTGTCCTGTATATACACTGCACAGTACCACTCCTCCTGTCCTGTATATATACACTGCACAGTACCACTCCTCCTGTATATATACACTGCACAGTACCGCTCCTCCTGTATATATACACTGCACAGTACCACTCCTCCTGTATATATACACTGCACAGTACCACTCCTCCTGTATATATACACTGCAGAGTACCACTCCTCCTGTATATATACACTGCACAGTACCACTCCTCCTGACCTGTATATACACTGCACAGTACCACTCCTCCTGTCCTGTATATATACACTGCACAGCACCACTCCTCCTGTATATATACACTGCACAGTACCACTCCTCCTGTATATACACTGCACAGTACCGCTCCTCCTGTATATATACACTGCACAGTACCACTCCTCCTGTATATATACTGCACAGTACCACTCCTCCTGTATATATACACTGCACAGTACCAGTCCTCCTGTATATATACACTGCACAGTACCACTCCTCCTGTCCTGTATATATACACTGCACAGCACCACTCCTCCTGTATATATACACTGCACAGTACCACTCCTCCTGTATATATACACTGCACAGTACCACTCCTCCTGTATATATACTGCACAGTACCACTCCTCCTGTATATATACACTGCACAGTACCACTCCTCCTGTATATATACACTGCACAGTACCACTCCTCCTGTATATATACACTGCACAGCACCACTCCTCCTGTATATATACACTGCACAGTACCACTCCTCCTGTATATATACACTGCACAGTACCACTCCTCCTGTATATATACACTGCACAGTACCACTCCTCCTGTATATATACACTGCACAGTACCACTCCTCCTGTCCTGTATATATACACTGCACAGTACCACTCCTCCTGTCCTGTATATATACACTGCACAGCACCACTCCTCCTGTATATATACACTGCACAGTACCACTCCTCCTGTATATATACACAGCACAGTACCACTCCTCCTGTATATATACACAGCACAGTACCACTCCTCCTGTATATATACACTGCACAGTACCACTCCTCCTGTATATATACACTGCACAGTACCACTCCTCCTGTATATATACACTGCACAGTACCACTCCTCCTGTATATATACACAGCACAGTACCACTCCTCCTGTATATATACACTGCACAGTACCGCTCCTCCTGTATATATACACTGCACAGTACCACTCCTCCTGTATATATACACTGCACAGCACCGCTCCTGCTGTATATATACACTGCACAGTACCACTCCTCCTGTATATATACACTGCACAGTACCACTCCTCCTGTATATATACACTGCACAGTACCGCTCCTCCTGTATATATACACAGCACAGTACCACTCCTCCTGTATATATACACTGCACAGTACCACTCCTCCTGTATATATACACAGCACAGTACCACTCCTCCTGTATATATACACTGCACAGTACCACTCCTCCTGTATATATACACTGCACAGTACCGCTCCTCCTGTATATATACACTGCACAGTACCACTCCTCCTGTATATATACACTGCACAGTACCACTCCTCCTGTATATATATATATATACACTGCACAGTACCGCTCCTCCTGTATATATACACTGCACAGTACCACTCCTCCTGTATATATACACTGCACAGTACCGCTCCTCCTGTATATATACACTGCACAGTACCACTCCTCCTGTATATATACACTGCACAGTACCGCTCCTCCTGTATATATACACTGCACAGTACCGCTCCTCCTGTATATATACACTGCACAGTACCACTCCTCCTGTATATATACACTGCACAGTACCCTCCTCCTGTATATATACACTGCACAGTACCACTCCTCCTGTATATATATATATATACACTGCACAGTACCGCTCCTCCTGTATATATACACTGCACAGTACCACTCCTCCTGTCCTGTATATATACACTGCACAGTACCACTCCTCCTGTCCTGTATATATATACACTGCACAGTACCACTCCTCCTGTATATATACACTGCACAGTACCACTCCTTCTGTATATATACACTGCACAGTACCGCTCCTCCTGTATATATACACTGCACAGTACCGCTCCTCCTGTATATATACACTGCACAGTACCCTCCTCCTGTATATATACACTGCACAGTACAACTCCTCCTGTATATATACACTGCACAGTACCACTCCTCCTGTATATATACACTGCACAGTACCCTCCTCCTGTATATATACACTGCACAGTACCACTC
Organism: Ranitomeya imitator; assembly: GCF_032444005.1. NCBI lineage: Eukaryota > Metazoa > Chordata > Amphibia > Anura > Dendrobatidae > Ranitomeya > Ranitomeya imitator. Next base: position 575,481,265 of record NC_091287.1, on the reverse strand, counting down.
CTCCTGTATATATACACTGCACAGTACCACTCCTCCTGTATATATACACTGCACAGTACCGCTCCTCCTGTATATATACACTGCACAGTACCGCTCCTCCTGTATATATACACTGCACAGTACCACTCCTCCTGTATATATACACTGCACAGTACCACTCCTCCTGTATATATACACTGCACAGTACCGCTCCTCCTGTCCTGTATATATACACTGCACTGTACCACTCCTCCTGTATATATACACTGCACAGTACCGCTCCTCCTGTATATATACACTGCACAGTACCACTCCTCCTGTATATATACACTGCACAGCACCACTCCTCCTGTATATATACACTGCACAGTACCACTCCTCCTGTATATATACACTGCACAGTACCGCTCCTCCTGTATATATACACTGCACAGTACCACTCCTCCTGTCCTGTATATATACACTGCACAGTACCACTCCTCCTGTCCTGTATATATACACTGCACAGTACCGCTCCTCCTGTCCTGTATATATACACTGCACAGTACCGCTCCTCCTGTATATATACACTGCACAGTACCACTCCTCCTGTATATATACACTGCACAGTACCTCTCCTCCTGTATATATACACTGCACAGTACAACTCCCCTGTATATATACACTGCACAGTACCACTCCTCCTGTCCTGTATATATACACTGCACAGTACCGCTCCTCCTGTATATATACACTGCACAGTACCTCTCCTCCTGTATATATACACTGCACAGTACCGCTCCTCCTGTATATATACACTGCACAGTACCGCTCCTCCTGTATATATACACTGCACAGTACCACTCCTCCTGTATATATACACTGCACAGTACCTCTCCTCCTGTATATATACACTGCAGAGTACCACTCCTCCTGTCCTGTATATATACACTGCACAGTACCACTCCTCCTGTATATATACACTGCACAGTACCACTCCTCCTGTATATATACACTGCACAGTACCACTCCTCCTGTATATATATACTGCACAGTACCACTCCTCCTGTCCTGTATATATACACTGCACAGTACCACTCCTCCTGTATATATACACTGCACAGTACCACTCCTCCTGTCCTGTATATATACACTGCACAGTACCACTCCTCCTGTATATATACACTGCACAGTACCTCTCCTCCTGTATATATACACTGCACAGTACCACTCCTCCTGTATATATACACTGCACAGTACCTCTCCTCCTGTATATATACACTGCACAGTACCACTCCTCCTGTATATATACACTGCACAGTACCTCTCCTCCTGTATATATACACTGCACAGTACCACTCCTCCTGTATATATACACTGCACAGTACCTCTCCTCCTGTATATATACACTGCACAGTACCACTCCTCCTGTCCTGTATATATACACTGCACAGTACCACTCCTCCTGTATATATACACTGCACAGTACCACTCCTCCTGTATATATACACTGCACAGTACCACTCCTCCTGTATATATACACTGCACAGTACCTCTCCTCCTGTATATATACACTGCACAGTACCACTCCTCCTGTATATATACACTGCACAGTACCACTCCTCCTGTCCTGTATATATACACTGCACAGTACCACTCCTCCTGTATATATACACTGCACAGTACCACTCCTCCTGTATATATACACTGCACAGTACCACTCCTCCTGTATATATACACTGCACAGTACCTCTCCTCCTGTATATATACACTGCACAGTACCACTCCTCCTGTATATATACACTGCACAGTACCACTCCTCCTGTATATATATACTGCACAGTACCACTCCTCCTGTCCTGTATATATACACTGCACAGTACCACTCCTCCTGTATATATACACTGCACAGTACCACTCCTCCTGTATATATACACTGCACAGTACCTCTCCTCCTGTATATATACACTGCACAGTACCACTCCTCCTGTATATATACACTGCACAGTACCTCTCCTCCTGTATATATACACTGCACAGTACCACTCCTCCTGTATATATACACTGCACAGTACCTCTCCTCCTGTATATATACACTGCACAGTACCACTCCTCCTGTATATATACACTGCACAGTACCTCTCCTCCTGTATATATACACTGCAGAGTACCACTCCTCCTGTCCTGTATATATACACTGCACAGTACCGCTCCTCCTGTATATATACACTGCACAGTACCACTCCTCCTGTATATATATACTGCACAGTACCACTCCTCCTGTCCTGTATATATACACTGCACAGTACCACTCCTCCTGTATATATACACTGCACAGTACCACTCCTCCTGTATATATACACTGCACAGTACCACTCCTCCTGTATATATACACTGCACAGTACCACTCCTCCTGTATATATACACTGCACAGTACCTCTCCTCCTGTATATATACACTGCACAGTACCACTCCTCCTGTATATATACACTGCACAGTACCACTCCTCCTGTATATATACACACAGCACAGTACCACTCCTCCTGTATATATACACTGCACAGTACCACTCCTCCTGTATATATACACTGCACAGTACCCTCCTCCTGTCCTGTATATATACACTGCACAGTACCACTCCTCCTGTATATATACACTGCACAGTACCACTCCTCCTGTATATATACACTGCACAGTGCCATCCTCCTGTATATATACACTGCACAGTACCACTCCTCCTGTATATATACACTGCACAGTACCACTCCTCCTGTATATATACACTGCACAGTACCCTCCTCCTGTCCTGTATATATACACTGCACAGTACCACTCCTCCTGTATATATACACTGCACAGTACCCTCCTCCTGTCCTGAATATATACACTGCACAGTACCACACTCATCCTGTATATATACACTGCACAGTACCACTCCTCCTGTATATATACACTGCACAGTACCACTCCTCCTGTATATATACACTGCACAGTACCGCTCCTCCTGTATATATACACTGCACAGTACCACTCCTCCTGTATATATACACTGCACAGTACCACTCCTCCTGTATATATACACTGCACAGTACCACTCCTCCTGTATATATACACTGCACAGTACCCTCCTCCTGTATATATACACTGCACAGTACCACTCCTCCTGTATATATACACTGCACAGTACCACTCCTCCTGTATATATACACTGCACAGTACCCTCCTCCTGTCCTGTATATATACACTGCACAGTACCACTCCTCCTGTATATATATATACTCTGCACAGTACCGCTCCTCCTGTATATATACACTGCACAGTACCGCTCCTCCTGTATATATATATACTCTGCACAGTACCGCTCCTCCTGTATATATACACTGCACAGTACCACTCCTCCTGTATATATACACTGCACAGTACCACTCCTCCTGTATATATACACTGCACAGCACCACTTCTCCTGTATATATACACTGCACAGTACCACTCCTCCTGTCCTGTATATATACACTGCACAGTACCACTCCTCCTGTATATATACACTGCACAGTATCGCTCCTCCTGTATATATACGCTGCACAGTACCACTCCTCCTGTATATATACACTGCACAGTACCACTCCTCCTGTCCTGTATATATACACTGCACAGTACCACTCCTCCTGTATATATACACTGCACAGTATCGCTCCTCCTGTATATATACACTGCACAGTACCACTCCTCCTATATATATATACACTGCACAGTACCACTCCTCCTGTATATATACACTGCACAGCACCACTCCTCCTGTATATATACACTGCACAGTACCACTCCTCCTGTCCTGTATATATACACTGCACAGTACCACTCCTCCTGTATATATACACTGCACAGTACCACTCCTCCTGTATATATACACTGCACAGTACCACTCCTCCTGTATATATACACTGCACAGTACCCTCCTCCTGTCCTGTATATATACACTGCACAGTACCACTCCTCCTGTATATATACACTGCACAGTACCACTCCTCCTGTATATATACACTGCACAGTACCCTCCTCCTGTCCTGTATATATACACTGCACAGTACCGCTCCTCCTGTATATATACACTGCACAGTACCACTCCTCCTGTATATATACACTGCACAGTACCCTCCTCCTGTCCTGTATATATACACTGCACAGTACCACTCCTCCTGTATATATACACTGCACAGTACCGCTCCTCCTGTATATATATATATATACTCTGCACAGTACCGCTCCTCCTGTATATATACACTGCACAGTACCACTCCTCCTGTATATATACACTGCACAGTACCACTCCTCCTGTATATATACACTGCACAGTACCACTCCTCCTGTATATATACACTGCACAGTACCACTCCTCCTATATATATATATACACTGCACAGTACCACTCCTCCTGTATATATACCACTCCTCCTGTATATATACACTGCACAGCACCACTCCTCCTGTATATATACACTGCACAGTACCGCTCCTCCTGTATATATACACTGCACAGTACCACTCCTCCTATATATATATACACTGCACAGTACCACTCCTCCTGTATATATACACTGCACAGTACCGCTCCTCCTGTATATATATATACTCTGCACAGTACCACTCCTCCTGTATATATACACTGCACAGTACCACTCCTCCTGTATATATACCACTCCTCCTGTATATATACACTGCACAGCACCACTCCTCCTGTATATATACACTGCACAGTACCGCTCCTCCTGTATATATACACTGCACAGTACCACTCCTCCTATATATATATATACACTGCACAGTACCCTCCTCCTGTCCTGTATATATACACTGCACAGTACCACTCCTCCTGTATATATACACTGCACAGTACCACTCCTCCTGTATATATACACTGCACAGCACCACTCCTCCTGTATATATACACTGCACAGTACCGCTCCTCCTGTATATATACACTGCACAGTACCACTCCTCCTATATATATATATATACACTGCACAGCACCACTCCTCCTGTATATATACTCTGCACAGTACCGCTCCTCCTGTATATATACACTGCACAGTACCGCTCCTCCTGTATATATACACTGCACAGTACCGCTCCTCCTGTATATATACACTGCACAGTACAACTCCTCCTGTATATATACACTGCACAGTACCACTCCTCCTGTATATATACACTGCACAGCACCGCTACTCCTGTATATATACACTGCACAGTACCACTCCTCCTGTATATATACACTGCACAGTACCGCTCCTCCTGTATATATACACTGCACAGTACAGCTCCTCCTGTATATATACACTGCACAGTACCACTCCTCCTGTATATATACACTGCACAGTACCACTCCTCCTGTATATATACACTGCACAGTACCACTCCTCCTGTATATATACACTGCACAGTACCGCTCCTCCTGTATATATACACTGCACAGTACCACTCCTCCTGTATATATACACTGCACAGTACCACTCCTCCTGTATATATACACTGCACAGTACCACTGCCCTGTATATATACACTGCACAGCACCGCTCCTCCTGTATATATACACCGCACAGTACCACTCCTCCTGTATATATACACCGCACAGTACCACTCCTCCTGTATATATACACTGCACAGTACCACTCCTCCTGTATATATACACTGCACAGTACCACTCCTCCTGTATATATACACTGCACAGTACCACTCCTCCTGTATATATACACTGCACAGTACCACTCCTCCTGTATATATACACTGCACAGTACCACTCCTCCTGTATATATACACTGCACAGTACCGCTCCTCCTGTATATATACACTGCACAGTACCACTCCTCCTGTATATATACACTGCACAGTACCACTCCTCCTGTATATATACACTGCACAGTACCACTCCTCCTGTATATATACACTGCACAGTACCACTCCTCCTGTATATATACACTGCACAGTACCACTCCTCCTGTATATATACACTGCACAGTACCACTCCTCCTGTATATATACTCTGCACAGTACCGCTCCTCCTGTATATATACACTGCACAGTACCGCTCCTCCTGTATATATATACACTGCACAGCACCACTCCTCCTGTATATATACACTGCACAGTACCACTCCTCCTGTATATATACACTGCACAGCACCACTTTTCTGGCCATTAACCCTTCGCCTTGCTCCTCCTTCACTCTCCCTGCGCTGGCGGTGCGGGGTCAGGTGGCGGAGCGCTGTGGTCGGGTACAGAGGGCGCCCGCTCGCACCTTGGTCAGCAGTCACATTCCTGCACCGCCGTCAGCAGAACCTTTATCTCCAGGTGAAAGGAGGCGATGACTTATTAAACCTGAGCAAACACAGGGGTGTGAGAATCCGCAGCCAACCGCCAGCCGCCTCGGAGCGGCCCCCCGATTGTGGAGTCGTGAGCCTGGGAGAGACCGCCAGCATCCAGCGCAAGACCCCGTGCCCGTAGTGTGAGTGCCAGCACTGTGGATAGCGCCATGCAGTCCTGAGCGGTGGAGGCCGCGGTGCCCGGGAGCAGGGGCACCACTATGTAGGAGGTGGGGGCCGCCCGGACCACCACTATGTAGGAGGTGGGGGCCGCCCGGACCACCACTATGTAGGAGGCGGGGGCCGCCCGGACCACCACTATGTAGGAGGCGGGGGCCACCCGGACCACCACTATGTAAGAGGCGGGGGCCGCCCGGACCACCACTATGTAAGAGTCGGGGGCCGCCCGGACGACCACTATGTAAGAGTCGGGGGCCGCCCGGACCACCACTATGTAGGAGGCGGGGGCCACCCGGACCACCACTATGTAAGAGGCGGGGGCCACCCGGACCACCACTATGTAAGAGGCGGGGGCCGCCCTGACCACCACTATGTAAGAGGCGGGGGCCGCCCGGACCACCACTATGTAAGAGGCGGGGGCCCCCCGGACCACCACTATGTAAGAGGCGGGGGCCACCCGGACCACCACTATGTAAGAGGCGGGGGCCGCCCGGACCACCACTATGTAAGAGGCGGGGGCCGCCCGGACCACCACTATGTAAGAGTCGGGGGCCGCCCGGACCACCACTATGTAGGAGGCGGAGGCCACCCGGACCACCACTATGTAAGAGGCGGGGGCCACCCGGACCACCACTATGTAAGAGGCGGGGGCCACCCGGACCACCACTATGTAGGAGGCGGGGGCCACCCGGACCACCACTATGTAGGAGGCGGGGGCCACCCGGACCACCACTATGTAGGAGGCGGAGGCCACCCGGACCACCACTATGTAAGAGGCGGGGGCCACCCGGACCACCACTATGTAAGAGGCGGGGGCCACCCGGACCACCACTATGTAAGAGGCGGGGGCCGCGCACTGGATACTGGGGACGACAGTGATGAGGATTTGGGGCACAGAAAGTTGCAGAACAGATTTACATGGGACTGCACGGGCCCCAGTGCATGCAAGACGCACTGACACCCAGACTGGGGCTTCAGGGGTTAAGTGCGGACCCCAAAACACAATGAGAGTGAATGGAGCGCCCTTGGTTGCCATGACAATGAATGCGAGGAGGAGCGGAGATGCACAGCCCCCATTATCCCTCACATTCCGGGGGCCGCAGTCACCGACAATCCTCTGCTGCACCCATTACCCTCATCCTGAGCCTCCTGGTGCACGAGCAGCTGCTTCAGCCGCGCTCCTGTATCAGTCTTGTCATCCCCCCCGGGGCGCAGGTCACGACTGCGGAGGGGGGATGGGAAAGAAGAAGTGACGAGAAGAAGAGGAAAACCCAAAACTTCCCCTAACACAGAACATACAGAACGGGGGGGGGGGGGGCAGCACCGAGCCACGACAGCCGGGGGAGGGGGGGGGGGGGGGGACAGCACTGAGGCCGTGCCAAACTGGGGGGGGGGGCAGCACCGAGCCACGACGGACTGGGGGGGGGGGGGCAGCACTGAGGTCGTGCCAGACTGGGGGGGGGGGGGCAGCACCGAGCCACGACAGACTGGAGGGGGGGGGGGCAGCACCGAGCCACGACAGACTGGGAGGGGGCAGCACTGAGGTCGTGCCAGACTGGGGGGGGGGGGGCAGCACCGAGCCACGACAGACTGGAGGGGGGGGGGCAGCACCGAGCCACAATGGACTGGGAGGGGGCAGCACCGAGCCACGATGGACTTTGGGGGGGGGGCAGCACCGAGCCACGACGGCCGGGGGAGGGGGGGGGGGGGGACAGCACCGAGGCCGTGCCAAACTGGGGGGGGGGGGGCAGCACCGAGCCACGACGGACTGGGGGGGGGGGGCAGCACTGAGGTCGTGCCAGACTGGGGGGGGGGGGCAGCACCGAGCCACGACAGACTTTGGGGGGGGGCAGCACCGAGCCACGACGGACTTTGGGGGGGGGCAGCACCGAGCCACGACGGACTTTGGGGGGGGGCAGCACCGAGCCACGACAGACTTGGGGGGGCAGCACCGAGCCACGACGGACTGGGGGGGGGCAGCATCAAGCCACGACGGACTTGGGGGGGGCAGCACCGAGCCACGACGGACTAGGGGGGAGCAGCACTGAGCCACGACGGACTGGGGGGGCAGCACCGAGCCACGATGGACTGGGGGGGGGGCAGCACCAAGCCACGATGGACTGGGGGGGGCAGCACCAAGCCGTGCCAAACTGGGAAGGGGGGGGGGGCAGGTTTGCGGTCAGTATAGGAAGGGGGGGGGTCGGTGATTACCTCCGCACACAGGTTGGGGGTGACGGGGGAGCGGCCCGGACAATGTACACAGCGAACAGGAGCGGAGAAGGAGCTGTCAGTCACGGGTAGAGATTACTGGGGGTCCTCGCGAGGTGGGAGCACTGAGTACCGGGGAAGTCAACATATGGCGGAGACGACACCTGTACATTCACAGCGGGGTCTGCTACATAGTACAGATCCTGGAGGACCCCGAAAACCGGGCACCAGGGAGACATTGGGGGTCTATAAAGCAGCAATCGGACTACACAAGGTGGGGGGCACGGAAGACTCACCTTCCTCCTCACCACCACCCTCAACTTCCTCCTCACCACCACCCTCAACTTCCTCACCACCACCACCCTCACCTTCCTCCTCACCCTCACCTTCCTCACCACCACCCTCACCTTCCTCCTCACCACCACCCTCACCTTCCTCCTCACCTTCCTCACCACCACCACCCTCACCTTCCTCCTCACCACCACCCTCACCTTCCTTCTCACCATCACCCTCACCTTCCTCCTCACCATCACCCTCACCTTCCTCCTCACCACCACCCTCACCTTCCTCCTCACCACCACCACCCTCACCTTCCTCCTCACCACAACCCTCACCTGCCTCCTCACCACCACCTTCCTCCTCACCACCCTCACCTTCCTCCTCACCACCACCACCCTCACCACCACCCTCACCTTCCTCCTCACCACCACCCTCAACTTCCTCCTCACCACCACCCTCACCTTCCTCACCACCACCCTCACCTTCCTCACCACCACTCTCACATTCCTCCTCACCTTCCTCCTCACCACCACCACCCTCACCTTCCTCACCACCACCCTCACCTTCCTCCTCACCACCACCACCCTCACCTTCCTCCTCACCACCACCACCCTCACCTTCCTCACCACCACCCTCACCACCACCACCCTCACCTTCCTCCTCACCACCACCACCCTCACCTTCCTCCTCACCACCACCCTCACCCTTCTCACCCTCACCTTCCTCCTCACCACCACCCTCACCTTCCTCCTCACCACCACCCTTACCTTCCTCACCTTCCTCCTCACCACCACCCTCACCTTCCTCCTCACCACCACCCTCACCTTCCTCACCCTCAACTTCCTCACCACCACCCTCACCTTCCTCCTCACCACCACCCTCACCTTCCTCCTCACCACCACCCTCACCTTCCTCCTCACCACCACCCTCAACTTCCTCCTCACCTTCCTCCTCACCACCACCACCCTCCTCACCTTCCTCCTCACCACCACCACCACCACCCTCCTCACCACCACCACCACCCTCCTCACCTTCCTCCTCACCACCACCACCACCCTCACCTTCCTCCTCACCTTCCTCCTCACCACCACCCTCACCTTCCTCCCTCACCTTCCTCCTCACCACCACCCTCACCTTCCTCCTCACCACCACCCTCACCTTCCTCCTCACCACCACCCTCACCTTCCTCCTCACCACCACCCTCACCTTCCTCCTCACCTTCCTCCTCACCACCACCCTCACCTTCCTCCTCACCACCACCCTCACCTTCCTCCTCACCACCACCTTCCTCCTCACCACCACCCTCAACTTCCTCCTCACCTTCCTCCTCACCACCACCACCCTCCTCACCTTCCTCCTCACCACCACCACCACCCTCCTCACCACCACCACCACCCTCCTCACCTTCCTCCTCACCACCACCACCACCCTCACCTTCCTCCTCACCACCACCCTCACCTTCCTCCTCACCTTCCTCCTCACCTTCCTCCTCACCACCACCCTCACCTTCCTCCTCACCACCACCCTCACCTTCCTCCTCACCACCACCCTCACCTTCCTCCTCACCTTCCTCCTCACCTTCCTCCTCACCACCACCCTCACCTTCCTCACCCTCACCTTCCTCCTCACCACCACCCTCAACTTCCTCCTCACCACCACCACCCTCCTCACCACCACCCTCACCTTCCTCCTCACCACCACCCTCACCTTCCTCACCCTCACCTTCCTCCTCACCACCACCCTCACCTCCTCCTCACCACCACCACCCTCCTCACCTTCCTCCTCACCACCACCACCACCACCCTCCTCACCACCACCACCACCCTCCTCACCTTCCTCCTCACCACCACCACCACCCTCACCTTCCTCCTCACCTTCCTCCTCACCACCACCCTCACCTTCCTCCCTCACCTTCCTCCTCACCACCACCCTCACCTTCCTCCTCACCACCACCCTCACCTTCCTCACCCTCACCTTCCTCCTCACCACCACCCTCAACTTCCTCCTCACCTTCCTCCTCACCACCACCACCCTCCTCACCTTCCTCCTCACCACCACCACCACCCTCCTCACCACCACCACCACCCTCCTCACCTTCCTCCTCACCACCACCACCACCCTCACCTTCCTCCTCACCTTCCTCCTCACCACCACCCTCACCTTCCTCCCTCACCTTCCTCCTCACCACCACCCTCACCTTCCTCCTCACCACCACCCTCACCTTCCTCCTCACCACCACCCTCACCTTCCTCCTCACCACCACCCTCACCTTCCTCCTCACCACCACCCTCACCTTCCTCCTCACCTTCCTCCTCACCACCACCCTCACCTTCCTCCTCACCACCACCCTCACCTTCCTCCTCACCACCACCTTCCTCCTCACCACCACCCTCAACTTCCTCCTCACCTTCCTCCTCACCACCACCACCCTCCTCACCTTCCTCCTCACCACCACCACCACCCTCCTCACCACCACCACCACCCTCCTCACCTTCCTCCTCACCACCACCACCACCCTCACCTTCCTCCTCACCACCACCCTCACCTTCCTCCTCACCTTCCTCCTCACCTTCCTCCTCACCACCACCCTCACCTTCCTCCTCACCACCACCCTCACCTTCCTCCTCACCACCACCCTCACCTTCCTCCTCACCTTCCTCCTCACCTTCCTCCTCACCACCACCCTCACCTTCCTCACCCTCACCTTCCTCCTCACCACCACCCTCAACTTCCTCCTCACCACCACCACCCTCCTCACCACCACCCTCACCTTCCTCCTCACCACCACCCTCACCTTCCTCACCCTCACCTTCCTCCTCACCACCACCCTCACCTTCCTCCTCACCACCACCACCCTCCTCACCTTCCTCCTCACCACCACCACCACCACCCTCCTCACCACCACCACCACCCTCCTCACCTTCCTCCTCACCACCACCACCACCCTCACCTTCCTCCTCACCTTCCTCCTCACCACCACCCTCACCTTCCTCCCTCACCTTCCTCCTCACCACCACCCTCACCTTCCTCCCTCACCTTCCTCCTCACCACCACCCTCACCTTCCTCCTCACCACCACCCTCACCTTCCTCACCCTCACCTTCCTCCTCACCACCACCCTCAACTTCCTCCTCACCTTCCTCCTCACCACCACCACCCTCCTCACCTTCCTCCTCACCACCACCACCACCCTCCTCACCACCACCACCACCCTCCTCACCTTCCTCCTCACCACCACCACCACCACCCTCACCTTCCTCCTCACCTTCCTCCTCACCACCACCCTCACCTTCCTCCTCACCACCACCCTCACCTTCCTCCTCACCACCACCCTCACCTTCCTCCTCACCTTCCTCCTCACCACCACCCTCACCTTCCTCCTCACCACCACCACCCTCCTCACCCTCCTCCTCACCTTCCTCCTCACCACCACCCTCACCACCACCCTCACCTTCCTCCTCACCACCACCCTCACCTTCCTCCTCACCACCACCCTCACCTTCCTCCTCACCACCACCACCCTCACCTTCCTCCTCACCACCCTCCTCACCTTCCTCCTCACCACCACCACCCTCACCTTCCTCCTCACCACAACCCTCACCTGCCTCCTCACCACCACCTTCCTCCTCACCACCACCCTCAACTTCCTCCTCACCTTCCTCCTCACCACCACCACCCTCCTCACCTTCCTCCTCACCACCACCACCACCCTCCTCACCACCACCACCACCCTCCTCACCTTCCTCCTCACCACCACCACCACCCTCACCTTCCTCCTCACCTTCCTCCTCACCACCACCCTCACCTTCCTCCTCACCTTCCTCCTCACCACCACCCTCACCTTCCTCCTCACCACCACCCTCACCTTCCTCCTCACCACCACCCTCACCTTCCTCCTCACCACCACCCTCACCTTCCTCCTCACCACCACCCTCACCTTCCTCCTCACCTTCCTCACCCTCACCTTCCTCCTCACCACCACCCTCAACTTCCTCCTCACCACCACCACCCTCCTCACCACCACCCTCACCTTCCTCCTCACCACCACCCTCACCTTCCTCACCCTCACCTTCCTCCTCACCACCACCCTCACCTTCCTCCTCACCTTCCTCCTCACCACCACCACCCTCCTCACCTTCCTCCTCACCACCACCCTCCTCACCACCACCACCACCCTCCTCACCTTCCTCCTCACCACCACCACCACCACCCTCACCTTCCTCCTCACCTTCCTCCTCACCACCACCCTCACCTTCCTCCTCACCACCACCCTCACCTTCCTCCTCACCTTCCTCCTCACCACCACCCTCACCTTCCTCCTCACCACCACCCTCACCTTCCTCCTCACCACCACCCTCACCTTCCTCCTCACCACCACCCTCACCTTCCTCACCCTCACCTTCCTCCTCACCACCACCACCACCCTCCTCACCCTCCTCCTCACCTTCCTCCTCACCACCACCCTCACCTTCCTCCTCACCACCACCACCCTCACCTTCCTCCTCACCACCACCCTCACCTTCCTCCTCACCTGCTGCAGCTCCTTCTCCAGCTCCACGGCTCTGCTGACGATGGGGCCCCGCACCGCGTACTCCACCTTCCTGATGGCGGGGTTCATGGTCTCCAGCCGCAGGACCCTCCCGGCCGCTCCGTTCTCCGACATCCTGAGCGCGCGGTTCCGGTCCGGTTCTGCCAGCTGCGATCCGGAGTGAGACCTGAGGGGAGACAGGAGCGGAGAGCTGAGACCCCGAGCCCCGGAGCCGAGCCCGAGCCGCAGCATGACACCCGGGAGCCGGGGAGAAAGTGATCAGAGGACGGAGACTCCGAGAAGTGAGGAAGACACGGAAGAGGGAGGGAGGAAGGGCCGAGCGCCAGCTCACCGCTCCACGTGTCCGATCCTGCCCGGCCGGCACCTGCTGAGCGAGCACTGCCTATATAGGGGAGGAGACGGGCCAACACCGGGAGGAGACGAGCCAACACCGGGACACGGGAGGAGAGGAGCCAACACCGGGACACGGGAGGAGACGGGAAAACACCGGGACACGGGAGGAGACGGGAAAACACCGGGACACGGGAGGAGAGGAGCCAACACCGGGACACGGGAGGAGACGGGCCAACACCGGGACACGGGAGGAGACGGGCCAACACCGGGAGGAGACGGGCCAACACCGGGAGACGGGAGGAGACGGGCCAACACCGGGACACGGGAGGAGACGGGCCAACACCGGGACACGGGAGGAGACGGGAAAACACCGGGACACGGGAGGAGACGGGCCAACACCGGGACACGGGAGGAGAGGAGCCAACACCGGGACACGGGAGGAGACGGGAAAACACCGGGACACGGGAGGAGACGGGAAAACACCGGGACACGGGAGGAGAGGAGCCAACACCGGGACACGGGAGGAGACGGGCCAACACCGGGACACGGGAGGAGACGGGCCAACACCGGGAGGAGACGGGCCAACACCGGGAGACGGGAGGAGACGGGCCAACACCGGGACACGGGAGGAGACGGGAAAACACCGGGACACGGGAGGAGACGGGCCAACACCGGGACACGGGAGGAGAGGAGCCAACACCGGGACACGGGAGGAGACGGGAAAACACCGGGACACGGGAGGAGACGGGAAAACACCGGGACACGGGAGGAGAGGAGCCAACACCGGGACACGGGAGGAGACGGGCCAACACCGGGACACGGGAGGAGACGGGCCAACACCGGGACACGGGAGGAGACGGGCCAACACCGGGACACGGGAGGAGACGGGCCAACACCGGGAGGAGACGGGCCAACACCGGGACACGGGAGGAGACGGGCCAACACCGGGACACGGGAGGAGACGGGAAAACACCGGGACACGGGAGGAGACGGGCCAACACCGGGACACGGGAGGAGAGGAGCCAACACCGGGACACGGGAGGAGACGGGAAAACACCGGGACACGGGAGGAGACGGGCCAACACCGGGACACGGGAGGAGACGGGCCAACACCGGGACACGGGAGGAGACGGGCCAACACCGGGACACGGGAGGAGACGGGCCAACACCGGGAGGAGACGGGCCAACACCGGGACACGGGAGGAGACGGGCCAACACCGGGACACGGGAGGAGACGGGCCAACACCGGGACACGGGAGGAGACGGGCCAACACCGGGACACGGGAGGAGACGGGCCAACACCGGGACACGGGAGGAGACGGGCCAACACCGGGACACGGGAGGAGACGGGCCAACACCGGGACACGGGAGGAGACGGGCCAACACTGGGACACGGGAGGAGACGGGAAAACACCGGGACACGGGAGGAGACGGGAAAACACCGGGACACTGGAGGAGAGGAGCCAACACCGGGACACTGGAGGAGACGGGCCAACACCGGGAGACGGGACCCGGGAGGAGAGGAGCCAACACCGGGACACGGGAGGAGACGGGCCAACACCGGGACACGGGAGGAGACGGGCCAACACCGGGACACGGGAGGAGACGAGCCAACACCTGTGCCCGGGACACGGGAGGAGACGGGCCAACACCGGGACACGGGAGGAGACGGGCCAACACCGGGACACGGGAGGAGACGAGCCAACACCTGTGCCCGGGACACGGGAGGAGACGGGCCAACACCGGGACACGGGAGGAGACGGGCCAACACCTGTGCCCAGGACACGGGAGGAGACGGGCCACCACCGGGACACGGGAGGAGACGGGCCACCACCGGGAGACGGGCCAACACCGGGACACGGGAGGAGACGGGCCAACACCGGGACACGGGAGGAGACGAGCCAACACCTGTGCCCGGGACACGGGAGGAGACGGGCCAACATCGGGACACGGGAGGGGATGGGCCAACACCTGTGCCCGGGACACGGGAGGAGACGGGCCACCACCGGGACATGGGAGGAGACGAGCCAACACCGGGACCCGGGAGGAGACGGGCCAACACCGGGACACGGGAGGAGACGAGCCAACACCTGTGCCCGGGACACGGGAGGAGACGGGCCAACACCGGGACACAGGAGGAGACGGGCCAACACCTGTGCCCGGGACACGGGAGGAGACGGGCCAACACCGGGACCCGGGAGGAGACGGGCCAACACCGGGACACGGGAGGAGACGGGCCAACACCGGGACACGGGAGGAGACGGGCCAACACCGGGACACGGGAGGAGACGAGCCAACACCTGTACCCGGGACACGGGAGGAGACGGGCCAACACCTGTACCCGGGACACAGGAGGAGACGGGCCAACACCTGTACCCGGGACACTTGAGGAGACGAGCCAACACCTGTGCCCGGGACACGGGAGGAGATGAGCCAACACCTGTACCCGGGACACGGGAGGAGACGGGCCAACACCTGTACCCGGGACACGGGAGGAGACGGGCCAACACCTGTACCCGGGACACAGGAGGAGACGGGCCAACACCTGTGCCCAGGACACGGGAGGAGACGGGCCAACACCTGTGCCCAGGACACGGGAGGAGACGAGCCACCACCTGTACCCAGGACACGGGAGGAGACGAGCCAACACCTGTACCCCGGACACGGGAGGAGACGAGCCAACACCTGTACCCAGGACACGGGAGGAGAGGAGCCAACACCTGTACCCGGGACACGGGAGGAGACGAGCCAACACCTGTACCCGGGACACGGGAGGAGACGAGCCGCCACCTGTACCCGGGACACGGGAGGAGACGAGCCAACACCTGTACCCGGGACACGGGAGGAGACGAGCCAACACCTGTACCCGGGACACGGGAGGAGACGAGCCAACACCTGTACCCGGGACACGGGAGGAGACGAGCCGCCACCTGTACCCGGGACACGGGAGGAGACGAGCCAACACCTGTACCCGGGACACGGGAGGAGACGAGCCAACACCTGTACCCGGGACACGGGAGGAGACGAGCCAACACCTGTACCCGGGACACGGGAGGAGACGAGCCGCCACCTGTACCCAGGACACGGGAGGAGACGAGCCACCACCTGTACCCGGGACACGGGAGGAGACGAGCCAACACCTGTACCCAGGACACGGGAGGAGACGAGCCAACACCTGTACCCGGGACACGGGAGGAGACGAGCCACCACCTGTACCCGGGACACGGGAGGAGACGAGACGCCACCTGTACCCAGGAAACGGGAGGAGACAAACCGCCACCTGTACCCAGGACACGGGAGGAGACGAGCCAACACCTGTACCCGGGACACGGGAAGAGACGAGCCAACACCTGTACCCGGGACACGGGATGAGACGGGCCGCCACCTGTACCCCGGAAACGGGAGGAGACGGGCCAACACCTGTGCCCGGGACACGGGAGGAGACGAGCCAACACCTGTACCCGGGACACGGGAGGAGACGAGCCACCACCTGTACCCAGGACAAGGGAGGAGACGAGCCAACACCTGTACCCGGGACACAGGAGGAGACGGGCCGCCACCTGTACCCGGGACAAGGGAGGAGACGAGCCAACACCTGTACCCGGGACACGGGAGGAGACGAGCCAACACCTGTACCCGGGACACGGGAGGAGACGAGCCAACACCTGTACCCGGGACACGGGAGGAGACGAGCCAACACCTGTACCCGGGACACGGGAGGAGACGAGCCAACACCTGTACCCGGGACACAGGAGGAGACGAGCCAACACCTGTACCCGGGACACAGGAGGAGATGGGCCGCCACCTGTACCCTGAACAAGGGAGGAGACGAGCCAACACCTGTACCCGGGACACGGGAGGAGACGAGCCGCCGCCTGTACCCAGGACACGGGAGGAGACGAGCCGCCGCCTGTACCCAGGACACGGGAGGAGACGAGCCGCCGCCTGTACCCAGGACACGGGAGGAGACGAGACGCCACCTGTACCCCGGACACGGGAGGAGACGAGCCGCCGCCTGTACCCAGGACACGGGAGGAGACGAGCCGCCACCTGTACCCAGGACACGGGAGGAGACGAGTTGCCACCTGTACCCAGGACACGGGAGGAGACGAGTTGCCACCTGTACCCAGGACACGGGAGGAGACGAGCCGCCGCCTGTACCCAGGACACTGGAGGAGACGAGCCGCCACCTGTACCCAGGACACGGGAGGAGACGAGCCAACACCTGTACCCAGGACACGGGAGGAGACGAGCCGCCACCTGTACCCAGGACACGGGAGGAGACGAGCCGCCACCTGTACCCAGGACACTGGAGGAGACGAGCCGCCACCTGTACCCAGGACACTGGAGGAGACGAGCCGTCACCTGTACCCAGGACACGGGAGGAGGCGAGCAGCCACCTGTACCCAGGACACGGGAGGAGACGAGCCGCCACCTGTACCCAGGACACGGGAGGAGACGAGCCGCCACCTGTACCCAGGACACTGGAGGAGACGAGCCGCCACCTGTACCCAGGACACTGGAGGAGACGAGCCGTCACCTGTACCCAGGACACGGGAGGAGGCGAGCAGCCACCTGTACCCAGGACACGGGAGGAGACGAGCCGCCACCTGTACCCAGGACACACCCAGTAATATGGAAGGTATCGGAGTGGAAACACCGAGAATAGGGAACTACGGATCCAGGACTGGCCACAGCGGGACCAGGGATCTACGGATCCAGGACTGGCCACACCGGGACCTGGGAACTAGGGATTCTGGACTGGCCACAGTGGGACCAGGGAAGTACGTATACAGGACTGGCCACACTGGGACCAGAGCACTACGGATACAGGACTGGCCACACTGGAAGCAGGGAACTACGGATACAGGACTGGTCACACTGGAAGCAGGGAACTACGGATACAGGACTTCTTACACTGGGACCAGGGAACGACAGATCCAGGACTGGCCACACCGGGACCAGAGCACTACGGATACAGGACTGGCCACACTGGAAGCAGGGAACTACGGATACAGGACTTCTTACACTGGGCCCAGGGAACGACAGATCCAGGACTGGCCACACCGGGACCAGGGAACTACAGATCCAGGACTGGCCACACCGGGACCAGGGAACTACGCATACAGGACTGGCCACACCGGGAACTATGTATACAGACCTGGCCACACCGGAACCAGGGAACTATGAATACAGGCCTGGCCACATCAGGACCAGGAAACTACGGATGCAGGACTGGCCACACCGGGACCGGGAACTATGGATGCAGGACTGGCCACACCGGGAACTACGGATGCAGGACTGGCCACATCGGGACCGGGAACTATGGATGCAGGACTGGCCACACCGTGACCGGGAACTACGGATGCAGGACTGGCCACACCGGGACCGGGAACTACGGATGCAGGACTGGCCACACCGGGACCTGGGAACTAGGGATTCTGGACTGGCCACAGTGGGACCAGGGAAGTACGTATACAGGACTGGCCACACTGGGACCAGAGCACTACGGATACAGGACTGGCCACACTGGAAGCAGGGAACTACGGATACAGGACTGGTCACACTGGAAGCAGGGAACTACGGATACAGGACTTCTTACTCTGGGACCAGGGAACGACAGATCCAGGACTGGCCACACCGGGACCAGGGAACTACAGATCCAGGACTGGCCACACCGGGACCAGAGCACTACGGATACAGGACTGGCCACACTGGAAGCAGGAAACTACGGATACAGGACTTCTTACACTGGGACCAGGGAACGACAGATCCAGGACTGGCCACACCGGGACCAGGGAACTACGCATACAGGACTGGCCACACCGGGAACTATGTATACAGACCTGGCCACACCGGAACCAGGGAACTATGTATACAGGCCTGGCCACATTAGGACCAGGAAACTACGGATGCAGGACTGGCCACACCGGAACCGGGAACTATGGATGTAGGACTGGCCACACCGGGAACTACGGATGCAGGACTGGCCACACCGGGAACTACGGATGCAGGACTGGCCACACCGGGAACTACGGATGCAGGACTGGCCACATCGGGACCGGGAACTATGGATGCAGGACTGGCCACACCGGGAACTACGGATGCAGGACTGGCCACACCGGGATCGGGAACTATGGATGCAGGACTGGCCACATCGGGACCGGGAACTACGGATGCAGGACTGGCCACATCGGGACCGGGAACTACGGATGCAGGACTGGCCACACCGGGACCGGGAACTACGGATGCAGGACTGGCCACACCGGGACCGGGAACTACGGATGCAGGACTGGCCACACCGGCACCAAGACACCTTACTAATCTCTGCCTAGGCGAGAAGGAGAATTATATACAAGTTACGGGGCAGCACGGTGGCGCAGTGGATAGCACAGCAGCCTTGCAGCGCTGGAGTCCTGCGCTCTAACCCCACCCTGTACAACATTTTAAAGAGTTTGTTTGTTCTCTCCGTGTTTGCGTGGGTTTTCTCCAGGTTCTCCGGTTTCCTCCCACATTCCAAAGACATACTGATAGGGAATTTATACTGTGAGCCCCAATGGGACAGTGATGATAATGTGTGCAACCTGTAAAGCGCTGCGGAATATGTTAGCGCTATATAAAAGTAAAGATTATTAGTATAAGTTGCCTCCCAGCTATAGGCTGGGATCCATCTTGCAGGTTTACTACATATGCTAATTGCCTTTCAGCTACAAGCTGAGAGCATAATGCGCAGTGTGATGACTCCGCATTTAATCTTAATTATCCTGATGTAAATTCAGGAGGCTCAGAGACGTGTTATTAAACATCTTATTATCTTATGTTGACTTTTGAATTTATGCGTCTTCCTTTGGTTGGTCAAGAAACAGACTATGAGCTTTTAGCGTTGACTTTTCTGCTGAGGTTTATTATCTGCTGAGGTTTATTATCAACTAGATGGTGGCCCGATTCTAAAGGTACCGTCACGCTGAACGATATCGCTAGCGATCCGTGACGTTGCAGCGTCCTTCATAGCGATATCGTCCAGTGTGACACGTAGCAGCGATCAGGATCCTGCTGTGATGTCGCTGGTCGGGGAAGAAAGTCCAGAACTTTGCTTCCTCGCTGGACTCCCCGCAGACATCGCTGAATCGGCGTGTGTGACGCCGATTCAGCGATGTCTTCGCTGGTAACCAGGGTAAACATCGGGTTACTAAGCGCAGGGCCGCACTTAGTAACCCGATGTTTACCCTGGTTACCAGCGTAAAAGTAAAAAAAAACAAACACTACATACTTACCTTCCGCTGTCTGTCCCCGGCGCTCTGCTTCTCTGCACTGTGAGCGCCGGCCAGCCGGAAAGCAGAGCGGTGACGTCACAGCTCTGCTTTCTGGCCTCTGTGCTCACACAGTGCAGAGAAGCACAGCGCCGGGGACAGACAGCGGAAGGTAAGTATATAGTGTTTTTTTTTTTTTACTTTTACGCTGGTAACCAGGGTAAACATCGGGTTACTAAGCGCGGCCCTGCGCTTAGTAACCCGATGTTTACCCTGGTTACCAGGGAACCGGCATCGTTGGTCGCTGGAGAGCTGTCTGTGTGACAGCTCTCCAGCGA
Organism: Ranitomeya imitator; assembly: GCF_032444005.1. Lineage (NCBI taxonomy): Eukaryota > Metazoa > Chordata > Amphibia > Anura > Dendrobatidae > Ranitomeya > Ranitomeya imitator. The sequence continues at coordinate 575,459,812 of NC_091287.1, read as the reverse complement.
CCAAACAGCGACGCTGCTTAGTGTGACGGTACCTTTACGAGTATCGAGTATTCTAGAATATGTATGTCCACGTAGCATATTGCCCAGCCACATAGTATATTGCCCAGCCACGTAGTATATTGCCCAGCCACGTCTTATATTGCCCAGTCACGTAGTATATTGCCCAGTCACGTAGTATGTTGCCCAGTCACGTAGTATTTTGCCCAGTCACGTAGTATATTGCCCATTCACGTAGTATATTGCCCAGTCACGTAGTATATTGCCCAGCCGCGTAGTATATTGCCCAACCACGTAGTATATTGCCCAGCCACGTAGTATATTGCCCAACCACGTAGTATATTGCCCAGTCACGTAGTATATTGCCCAGCCACGTAGTATATTGGCCAGTCGCGTAGTATATTGCCCAGCCGCGTAGTATATTGCCCAGTCGCGTAGTATATTGCCCAGTCGCGTAGTATATTGCCCAGTCACGTAGTATATTGCCCAGTCACGTAGTATATTGCCCAGTCACGTAGTATATTACCCAGTCACGTAGTATATTGGCCAGTCACGTAGTATATTGCCCAGTCGCGTAGTATATTGCCCAGCCGCGTAGTATATTGCCCAACCACGTAGTATATTGCCCAGCCGCGTAGTATATTGCCCAACCACGTAGTATATTGCCCAGCCACGTAGTATATTGCCCAACCACGTAGTATATTGCCCAGTCACGTAGTATATTGCCCAGCCACGTAGTATATTGGCCAGTCACGTAGTATATTGCCCAGCCGCGTAGTATATTGCCCAGCCGCGTAGTATATTGCCCAGCCACGTAGTATATTGCCCAGTCACGTAGTATATTGCCCAGTCACGTAGTATATTGCCCAGCCACGTAGTATATTGCCCAGTCACGTAGTATATTGCCCAGTCACGTAGTATATTGCCCAGTCACGTAGTATATTGCCCAGCCACGTAGTATATTGCCCAGTCACGTAGTATATTGCCCAGCCACGTAGTATATTGCCCAGCCACGTAGTATATTGCTCAGCCACGTAGTATATTGCCCAGCCACGTAGTATATTGCCCAGCCACGTAATATATTGCCCAGTCACGTAGTATATTGCCCAGCCACGTAGTATATTGCCCAGTCACGTAGTATATTGCCTGTTGTGAATTCTGTGGCAGAGCTCCCTCCTGTGGTCACAAGTGGTACTTCGGCTGATTCTCTCTGTGAGCTTCCGTTGGTGGAGGAAAGTGGTACTGCGGCTTCTGAGTTTCCTTCCTCAGGTGAGTGGTGAAGTCGTTAGGTGCTGCTCTATTTGACTCCACCTAGTGCTTTGATCCTGGCCTCCAGTCAATGTTCTAGTATTGGACCTGTTTCCTCCTGGATCGTTCCTGTGGCCTGCTGCTCTGCATAGCTAAGTTTTGCTTTGCTATTTTGTTTGCTGTATTTTTCTGTCCAGCTTGTCTATTTGTTTTTTCCTGCTTGCTGGAAGCTCTGGGACGCAGAGGGTGTACCTCCGTGCAGTTAGTTCAGTACGGAGGGTCTTTTTGCCCCCTTTGCGTGGTTTTTTAGGGTTTTGTGTTGACCGCAAAGTTACCTTTCCTATCCTCGCTCTGTTCAGAAAGTCGGGCCTCACTTTGCTAAATCTATTTCATCTCTACGTTTGTCTTTTCATCTTAACTCACAGTCATTATATGTGGGGGCTGCCTTTCCCTTTGGGGTATTTCTCTGAGGCAAGGTAGGCTTATTTTCTATCTTCAGGCTAGTTAGTTTCTCAGGCTGTGCCGAGTTGCATAGGGAGCGTTAGGCGCAATCCACGGCTGCTTCTAGTGTGGTTGGAGAGGATTAGGGATTGCGGTCAGCAGAGTTCCCACGTCTCAGAGCTCGTTCTTGTTTTTTGGGTTATTGCCAGGTCACTGTATGTGCGCTGACCTCTATGTCCATTGTGGTACTGAATTACCTTTCATAACAGTACTGGAGGCCAAAAGTACTAATGATTCTCAATAGAGGGAAAAAAGAAGTTCTGAGACCATTTTTTTTTCTTTGCACTGTGTTTTGCCTTTTTTTTCCCCTAGACATTTGGGTGGTTCAGGACACAGGTGTAGCAATGGACATTAAAGGTCTGTCTTCATGTGTGGATCAGCTCACGGCAAGAGTACAAAATATTCAAGACTTTGTGGTTCAGAATTCTATGTTAGAACCGAGAATTCCTATTCCTGATTTGTTTTTTGGAGATAGAACTAAATTTCTGAGTTTCAAAAATAATTGTAAACTATTTCTGGCTTTGAAACCTCGCTCCTCTGGTGACCCAGTTCAACAAGTGAGAATTGTTATTTCTTTTTTACGTGGCGACCCTCAGGACTGGGCATTTTCTCTTGCGTCAGGAGATCCTGCATTAAGTAATATCGATGCGTTTTTCCTGGCGCTCGGATTGCTGTACGATGAACCTAATTCAGTGGATCAGGCAGAGAAAAATTTGCTGGCTCTGTGTCAGGGTCAGGATGAGATAGAGGTATATTGTCAGAAATTTAGGAAATGGTCAGTACTCACTCAGTGGAATGAATCTGCGCTGGCAGCTATTTTCAGAAAAGGTCTCTCTGAAGCCCTTAAGGATGTCATGGTGGGATTTCCTATGCCTGCTGGTCTGAATGAGTCTATGTCTTTGGCCATTCAGATCGGTCGACGCTTGCGTGAGCGTAAATCTGTGCACCATTTGGCGGTATTACCTGAGCTTAAACCTGAGCCTATGCAGTGCGATAGGACTTTGACCAGAGTTGAACAGCAAGAACACAGACGTCAGAATGGGCTGTGTTTCTACTGTGGTGATTCCACTCATGCTATCTCTGATTGTCCTAAGCGCACTAAGCGGTTCGCTAGGTCTGCCACCATTGGTGCGGTACAGTCAAAATTCCTTCTGTCCGTTACCTTGATCTGCTCTTTGTCATCGTTTTCTGTCATGGCGTTTGTGGATTCGGGCGCTGCCCTGAATTTGATGGACTTGGAGTTTGCTAGGCGTTGTGGGTTTTTCTTGGAGCCTTTGCGGTGTCCTATTCCATTGAGAGGAATTGATGCTACACCTTTGGCCAAGAATAAACCTCAATACTGGGCCCAGCTGACCATGTGCATGGCTCCTGCACATCAGGAAGTTATTCGCTTCCTGGTGTTGCATAATCTGCATGATGTGGTCGTGTTGGGGTTGCCATGGCTACAAGTCCATAATCCAGTATTGGATTGGAAATCCATGTCTGTGTCCAGCTGGGGTTGTCAGGGGGTACATGGTGATGTCCCATTTCTGTCTATTTCGTCATCCACCCCTTCTGAGGTCCCAGAGTTCTTGTCTGATTATCAGGATGTATTTGATGAGCCCAAGTCCGATACCCTACCTCCGCATAGGGATTGTGATTGTGCTATCGATTTGATTCCTGGTAGTAAATTCCCAAAAGGCCGACTGTTTAATTTGTCTGTACCAGAGCACGCCGCTATGCGGAGTTATGTGAAGGAGTCCTTGGAGAAGGGGCATATTCGCCCGTCATCGTCGCCATTAGGAGCAGGGTTCTTTTTTGTAGCCAAGAAGGATGGTTCGCTGAGACCTTGTATAGATTACCGCCTTCTAAATAAGATCACGGTTAAATTTCAGTACCCCTTGCCATTGTTATCTGATTTGTTTGCTCGGATTAAGGGGGCTAGTTGGTTCACCAAGATAGATCTTCGTGGTGCATATAATCTTGTGCGTATTAAGCGAGGCGATGAATGGAAAACTGCATTTAATACGCCCGAGGGCCATTTTGAGTATCTAGTAATGCCATTCGGATTTGCCAATGCTCCATCAGTGTTTCAGTCCTTCATGCATGACATCTTCTGAGAGTACCTGGATAAATTCCTGATTGTGTACTTGGATGACATTTTGATCTTCTCGGATGATTGGGAGTCTCATGTGAAGCAGGTCAGAACGGTGTTTCAGGTCCTGCGTGCTAATTCTTTGTGAAGGGATCAAAGTGTCTCTTTGGTGTTCAGAAGGTTTCATTTTTGGGGTTCATCTTTTCCCCTTCTACTATCGAGATGGACCCTGTTAAGGTCCAAGCCATCCATGATTGGACTCAGCTGACATCTCTGAAAAGTCTGCAAAAGTTCCTGGGCTTTGCTAATTTTTATCGTCGCTTCATCTGCAATTTTTCTAGTATTGCTAAACCATTGACCGATTTGACCAAGAAAGGTGCTGATGTGGTCAATTGGTCTTCTGCTGCTGTGGAAGCTTTTCAAGAGTTGAAGCGTCGTTTTTCTTCTGCCCCTGTGTTGTGTCAACCAGATGTTTCTCTTCCGTTCCAGGTCGAGGTTGATGCTTCTGAGATTGGAGCAGGGGCTGTTTTGTCGCAGAGAAGTTCTGATTGCTCGGTGATGAAACCATGCGCCTTCTTTTCCAGGAAGTTTTCGCCGGCTGAGCGAAATTATGATGTGGGCAATCGAGAGTTGCTGGCCATGAAGTGGGCATTCGAAGAGTGGCGTCATTGGCTTGAAGGAGCTAAGCATCGCGTGGTGGTCTTGACTGATCATAAGAACTTGACTTATCTCGAGTCTGCCAAGCGGTTGAATCCTAGACAGGCTCGTTGGTTGCTGTTTTTTGCCCGTTTTGACTTTCTGATTTCGTACCTTCCTGGCTCTAAAAATTTGAAGGCGGATGCTCTGTCTAGGAGTTTTGTGCCCGACTCTCCGGGTTTATCTGAGCCGGCGGGTATCCTCAAAGAGGGAGTAATTGTGTCTGCCATCTCCCCTGATTTGCGGCGGGTGCTGCAAAAATTTCAGGCTAATAAACCTGATCGTTGCCCAGCGGAGAAACTGTTTGTCCCTGATAGGTGGACGAATAAAGTTATCTCTGAGGTTCATTGTTCGGTGTTGGCTGGTCATCCTGGAATCTTTGGTACCAGAGAGTTAGTGGCTAGATCCTTTTGGTGGCCATCTCTGTCGCGGGATGTGCGTTCTTTTGTGCAGTCCTGTGGGATTTGTGCTCGGGCTAAGCCCTGCTGTTCTCGTGCCAGTGGGTTGCTTTTGCCCTTGCCGGTCCCGAAGAGGCCTTGGACACATATCTCTATGGATTTTATTTCAGATCTTCCCGTCTCTCAAAAGATGTCAGTCATTTGGGTGGTCTGTGATCGCTTCTCTAAGATGGTCCATTTGGTGCCCTTGTCTAAATTGCCTTCCTCCTCTGATTTGGTGCCATTGTTCTTCCAGCATGTGGTTCGTTTACATGGCATTCCGGAGAATATCGTTTCTGACAGAGGTTCCCAGTTTGTTTCGAGGTTTTGGCGAGCCTTTTGTGGTAGGATGGGCATTGACTTGTCTTTTTCCTCGGCTTTCCATCCTCAGACTAATGGCCAGACCGAACGAACCAATCAGACCTTGGAAACATATCTGAGGTGCTTTGTTTCTGCTGATCAGGATGACTGGGTGTCCTTTTTGCCTTTGGCTGAGTTCGCCCTTAATAATCGGGCCAGCTCGGCTACCTTGGTTTCGCCGTTTTTCTGCAACTCTGGGTTCCATCCTCGTTTCTCTTCAGGGCAGGTTGAGTCTTCGGACTGTCCTGGTGTGGATACTGTGGTGGACAGGTTGAAGCAGATTTGGACTCATGTAGTGGACAATTTGACCTTGTCCCAGGAGAAGGCTCAACGTTTCGCTAATCGCAGACGCTGTGTGGGTCCCCGACTTCGTGTTGGGGATTTGGTTTGGTTATCTTCTCGTCATATTCCTATGAAGGTTTCCTCTCCTAAGTTTAAACCTCGTTTCATTGGTCCGTATAGGATTTCTGAGGTTCTTAATCCTGTGTCTTTTCGTCTGACCCTTCCAGATTCTTTTTCCATACATAACGTATTCCATAGGTCATTGTTGCGGAGATACGTGGCACCTATGGTTCCATCTGTTGATCCTCCTGCCCCGGTTTTGGTGGAGGGGGAGTTGGAGTATATTGTGGAGAAGATTTTGGATTCTCGTGTTTCAAGACGGAAACTCCAGTATCTGGTTAAGTGGAAGGGTTATGCTCAGGAAGATAATTCCTGGGTCTTTGCCTCTGATGTCCATGCTCCCGATCTTGTTCGTGCCTTTCATATGGCTCATCCTGGTCGTCCTGGGGGCTCTGGTGAGGGTTCGGTGACCCCTCCTCAAGGAAGGGGTACTGTTGTGAATTCTGTGGCAGAGCTCCCTCCTGTGGTCACAAGTGGTACTTCGGCTGATTCTCTCTGTGAGCTTCCGTTGGTGGAGGAAAGTGGTACTGCGGCTTCTGAGTTTCCTTCCTCAGGTGATGTGGTGAAGTCGTTAGGTGCTGCTCTATTTAACTCCACCTAGTGCTTTGATCCTGGCCTCCAGTCAATGTTCTAGTATTGGACCTGTTTCCTCCTGGATCGTTCCTGTGGCCTGCTGCTCTGCATAGCTAAGTTTTGCTTTGCTATTTTGTTTGCTGTATTTTTCTGTCCAGCTTGTCTATTTGTTTTTTCCTGCTTGCTGGAAGCTCTGGGACGCAGAGGGTGTACCTCCGTGCAGTTAGTTCAGTACGGAGGGTCTTTTTGCCCCCTTTTCGTGGTTTTTGTAGGGTTTTGTGTTGACCGCAAAGTTACCTTTCCTATCCTCGCTCTGTTCAGAAAGTCGGGCCTCACTTTGCTAAATCTACAGTTAGGGCCAGAAATATTTGGACAGTGACACAAGTTTTGTTATTTTAGCTGTTTACAAAAACATGTTCAGAAATACAATTATATATATAATATGGGCTGAAAGTGCACACTCCCAGCTGCAATATGATAGTTTCCACATCCAAATCAGAGAAAGGGTTTAGGAATCATAGCTCTGTAATGCATAGCGTCCTCTTTTTCAAGGGACCAAAAGTAATTGGACAATGGACTCTAAGGGCTGCAATTAACTCTGAAGGCGTCTCCCTCGTTAACCTGTAATCAATGAAGTAGTTAAAAGGTCAGGGGTGGATTCCAGGTGTGTGGTTTTGCATTTGGAAGCTGTTGCTGTGAGCAGACAACATGCGGTCAAAGGAACTCTCAATTGAGGTGAAGCAGAACATCCTGAGGCTGAAAAAAAAGAAAAAATCCATCAGAGAGATAGCAGACATGCTTGGAGTAGCAAAATCAACAGTTGGGTACATTCTGAGAAAAAAGGAATTGACTGGTGAGCTTGGGAACTCAAAAAGGCCTGGGCGTCCACGGATGACAACAGTGGTGGATGATCGCCGCATACTTCATTTGGTGAAGAAGAACCCGTTCACAACATCAACTGAAGTCCAGAACACTCTCAGTGAAGTAGGTGTATCTGTCTCTAAGTCAACAGTAAAGAGAAGACTCCATGACAGTAAATACAAAGGGTTCACATCTAGATGCAAACCATTCATCAATACCAAAAATAGACAGAAAAACACCTCAAGAAGCCAGCTCAGTTCTGGAAAAGTATTCTATGGACAGATGAGACAAAGATCAACCTGGACCAGAATGATGGGGAGAAGAAAGGGAACGGCACATGATCCAAGGCACACCACATCCTCTGTAAAACATGGTGGAGGCAACGTGATGGCATGGGCATGCATGGCTTTCAATGGCACTGGGTCACTTGTGTTTATTGATGACATAAGAGCAGACAAGAGTAGCCGGATGAATTCTGAAGTGTACCGGGATATACTTTCAGCCCAGATTCAGCCAAATGCTGCAAAGTTGATTGGACGGCGCTTCATAGTACAGATGGACAATGACCCCAAGCATACATCCAAAGCTACCCAGGAGTTCATGAGTGCCAAAAAGTGGCACATTCTGCAATGGCCAAGTCAATCTCCAGATCTAAACCCAATTGAGCATGCATTTCACTTGCTCAAATCCAGACTTAAGACGGAAAGACCCACAAACAAGCAAGACCTGAAGGCTGCGGCTGTAAAGGCCTGGCAAAGCATTAAGAAGGAGGAAACCCAGCGTTTGGTGATGTCCATGGGTTCCAGACTTAAGGCAGTGATTGCCTCCAAAGGATTTGCAACAAAATATTGAAAATAAAAATATTTTGTTTGGGTTATGTTTATTTGTCCAATTACTTTTGACCTCGTAAAATGTGGAGTGTTTGTAAAGAAATGTGTACAATTCCTACATTTTCTATCAGATATTTTTGTTCAACCCTTCAAATTAAACGTTACAATCTGCACTTGAATTCTGTTGTAGAGGTTTCATTTCAAATCCAATGTGGTGGCATGCAGAGCCCAACTCGCGAAAATTGTGTCACTGTCCAAATATTTCTGGCCCTAACTGTATTTCATCTCTACGTTTGTCTTTTCATCTTAACTCACAGTCATTATATGTGGGGGCTGCCTTTCCCTTTGGGGTATTTCTCTGAGGCAAGGTAGGCTTATTTTCTATCTTCAGGCTAGCTAGTTTCTCAGGCTGTGCCGAGTTGCATAGGGAGTGTTAAGCGCAATCCACGGCTGCCTCTAGTGTGGTTTGAGAGGATTAGGGATTGCGGTCAGCAGAGCTCCCACGTCTCAGAGCTCGTTCTATGTTTTTGGGTTATTGTCAGGTCAATGTATGTGCTCTGACCTCTATGTCCATTGTGGTACTGAATTACCTTATCATAACAATTGCCCAGTCACGTAGTATATTGCACAGTCACTTAGTATATTGCCCAGTCACGTAGTATATTGCCCAGTCACGTAGTATATTGCCCAGCCACGTAGTATATTGCCCAGCCACGTAGTATATTGCCCAGCCACGTAGTATATTGCCCAGCCACGTAGTATATTGCCCAGCCACGTAGTATATTGCCCAGTCATGTAGTATATTGCCCAGCCACATAGTATATTGCCCAGTCACGTAGTATATTGCCCAGCCATGTAGTATATTGCCCAGCCACATAGTATATTGCCCAGTCACGTAGAATATTGCCCAGCCACGTATGTAACAGGTTAAAAAATAAACATATACTCACCTTCGGAGGGAGCCCTTGTAGTCATGTCGCCTGTGTGTGGTGCACTCGGCAGCTTCCGGTCCCAGGGTTGGTAGCGCAGGACCCGTGATGACGTCGCGGTCACATGACCGTGACGTCATGACAGATCCTTCTCGCGCAGGACCTGTAATGAGGTCGCGGTCACATGACCGTGATGTCATGGCAGGTCCTTGTCGCATACCATCCTTGCCACCGGAACCTGCCACTTGCATGGAGCGGTTACCGGAGCGTCACGAGGAGCGGGAAAAGCGGCGGAGGGTGAGCATATAATGATTTTTTTAAATTATTTTTAACATTAGGTCCTTTTACTATTGACACTGCATAGGCAGCATCAATAGTAAAAACTTGGTCACACAGGGTTAATAGCGGCGGTAACGGAGTGAGTTACCCGCGGCATAACGCGGTCCGTTAACGCTGGCATTAACCCTGGGTGAGCGGTGACTGCGGGGAGTATGGAGCGAGTCCTGACTGCGGGGAGGAAAGAGCGGCCATGTTGCCGCCGGACTGCGCCCGTCGCTGATTGGTTGTGGCAATGGTCGTGGGCGTTTTGCCACGACCAATCAGCGACTTGGATTCCATGACAGACAGAGGCTGCGACCAATGAATATCCGGGACAGACAGAAGGACAGACGGAAGTGACACTTAGACAATTATATAGTAGACCATTCTGTTACCATACGATGTTGTTATTTTGGATGACAGGGACGCAAGTTGATTGAAGAATAAATTTTGTTAATTAGTTGATTACACATGTCCATGCTAGGTACTTTGTTGACCTGCAAAACAGGTTGAACTATGCAAATTGATAACTCTTAACAATGCAAGTTACTCTCGTCACCCCTTCCCCTTGACCGCTGCATGATGGCTTGAAGGACAACAGTTGTGAACTATGTCAGGAAGATATTAATTATTTTTCCATTACACTGTAGGACCAAGTCCTGCTTCCAGCCCCTCACTTTACTGCAGCCCCCTCTTTCTCCCTCTGTGTGAATTTCTTCTCCCTCCTTTCAACCAAATGGTCATTCTAGAATATGAGTTTTATGGCTCTGCCAGCTAGCAGAGCTAAGTGTGTTTTCCTGCCAAGAATCTCTTTGTTTCTGAAGCAGAATGCTCAAAGTCAAATTTAATAACACAGTATTCCTAAAAACATGAAAATTAGATTTCCAGGATCTGGGAAATTGGGGCTACGCATGGCAGCGTTTTGCGGCATTTAGGGCCGTCGGAAACCTGGGAAATAGATTTCTGCCCACCAGCATTTCACAGATAAACCGTGTTAATAGGTGTACCTCCCAGAAAACAGCCCACATGTGAGGTCAGCAAGATGGGAGTCCCTAAGTTTATGGCCGTACCATAAAAAAAAATCACACAAAGAAACGCACAGTGATCCGCACTGCTGTTGCACCTATGACACAGTGGTCCAATGTGCAAAAACCAAAAGCGCTGTACGCATGTACACCTGGACTCCCTGGTGCCCACCCAGAAGAATCAACACTAATAGTCCCTGAGTGAGAGAAAAGAAGGGTGGCACTCACCGGTCTGTAAAATCCAAAGTTTATTGCAAATCCTTAAAACATCTGCAGCAGGGAAGTGGAAGGTGGAGTGTGAGGACGACGGTTCTTTCGCGCGACTGCGCGTCTACGGTCCTTCAACAATAAAACGGGAATGTTCATTTTAGCATGCATTCAGAACCAGAGACAGCTGAGAACACCATGCTGTGGTACTGAATCAATTCTCTGGGAACTCTCCTCCCCTTTATCGACACGTCATACCCGTGACTGATATTTAGTAAGTTTTGTGTTATGAATAGGTAATTCAGAACCACAATGGACCTTGAAGTTCAGAGCACAATAAGTGACCTGACAAAAACCACAAAACATAGGACGAGCTCTGAGACGTGGGAACTCTGCTGACCGCAATCCCTAAACCTATCAAACAACACTAGAGGTAGCCGTGGATTGCGCCTAACGCTCCCTATGCAACTCGGCTCAGCCTGAGAAACTAGCTAGACCTGAAGATAGAAAAATAAGCCTACCTTGCCTCAGAGAAATACCCCAAAGGAAAAGGCAGCCCCCCACATATAATGACTGTGAGTAAGATGAAAACACAAACACAGAGATGAAATAGATTTAGCAAAGTGAGGCCCGACTTACTGAATAGACCGAGGATAGGAAAGATAGCTTTGCGGTCAACACAAAAACCTACAAACAACCACGCAGAGGGGCAAAAAGACCCTCCGCACCGACTAACGGTACGGAGGTGCTCCCTCTGCGTCTCAGAGCTTCCAGCAAGCAAGCAAAACCAAAAACGCAAGCTGGACAGAAAATAAAGCAACAAAAAGTAACACAAGCAGAACTTAGCTTATGCTGAGCAGACAGGCCACAGGAACGATCCAGGAGGAAACAAGACCAATACTAGAACATTGACTGGAGGCCAGGATCAAAGCACTAGGTGGAGTTAAATAGAGCAGCACCTAACGACTTAACCTTGTCACCTGAGGAAGGAAACTCAGAAGCCGCAGTGCCACTCGTGACCACAGGAGGGAGCTTGATCACAGAACTCACAACAGTTTTGTACTTTTATCCCTTTTATTTTATAAATGTTTGTACATTTTTGTATTTTGTCTTTTTTTGTAATACGTTTTGTAAACACTGCCATTTTTTTCTGGAGTAAACTTATAAATTTGCTAGCTTCGTTATTCTTGCTCTATGAACAATCCAACACGTACTCTGCGCAAATTCACGCTACTTGGGGTTGGTTTCTGACCCAATATAGGCTTGGTAACAGACCGGCTTATATCTATCAAGGAGCTGGTGGCAGCATACCGTTCTGGTGTTATTGGGGGATCCTGCCAGTGACAGATGGAGGTTTATATATGTGCTCTGGGACTGGGGATATATATACCATCCTCACTGCAGAGTGCCCCAATAACCAGCACACGACAGGGCAGCCTCTCCGATGACTACTTACCCTAGGTGCAGTTCCCTAACTGACCTGAGGGTAAGGGGAGCACCAGAGAGCTGCAAGTGCATGATTAAAAGTGAAGAGTTTTCATGACAAATTGGTGGCAGAGTGGTGGGGTCATAGAGCATTAGTGATCTGGTTTGAGCAATCATTCCTCTCACTAAAACTTGCACTGTTTTTGCAAGGACCATGCGCAAAAAGCTTTGAAGATCGAACTCAGTGTTTATTAGATCTGAGACTATACTGTATGTGTAGCAGTTACACCCTACCCCTCTTCGTTATTCTGTCCTATCTTTTATTTGGCAAATATGGCTATGATGGAAGAGTCCTGCTATAATCTGCAGAAAAAGGAGACTCTTGCTGGAATATGTACGACCAAAGGCATTGACCCCCTGGGCAAAAACAGAACAAATGATCGCTGAACTGGTGCGACATGAAGCAGAGCCAACCCGTCTTCAGAGCTCAGCGGAGATGGGTCAGCCAAAGTATGGATAATACTGCTCCAGGGGACCCACCTATATGTGCAAGCTGCATCAGCGACCAGGGCAGCGTGGACCCCTATCTGCAAATGGCTCTGCAACTATGCCCCGCAATGGCTGAGGCGAATTCAGCAACACCAGGAGTGAGCTGAACAGGAGGCTGTCGAGCGGCTGACCCAAGCCCAGCGAGAGGCTGAGAGAGCCGAGTGGCAGGCCCAAGCTCAGCGAGACCATGAGCTACAGATGGCCCAACTCGGCATAGCGCCGTCTAACCCACGGAGCTGTGAGTCCAATAATGCAACAACCTTTAAACCCCGGCTAGAGCACTTTCCAGTGATGGACAAGGACGGGAACTTGGACATCTTTCTGCTGGGATTTGAAAAAGCCTGCAGACAGCACCAGCTGGCTGAGGACCAATGGGCCCGATATTTAACTCCAGTAAACATATATAAATAGGGCGCACTCCTATAACAATAATACTGCCAGGTGCAAAACCTCGTCTGTGGGGACAAAACTGTACAAAGAGAGAAAAGACTAGACTAATAATGGTATGCACACCAGCCAATGGTAAGAAAAATAGATCAGCTTATTATATTATGATCTACCTTATATATGGGGCTTCATATTCTTTATATTGGGCATTTGGCTTGTACTACATTACACTCATGGGGTTATTTTTACAACATATTGTGTGCAATTATTTAGCTCCATTTTGGTCATTGTGCCGCTTCCAGTAGATCTATGAACTAGAGATACTTCATATTGTGCAACTCTATAACCAATTGTATTGTCTATCTTTGACTTGTATCCATTATACATACTTTGGTTATGGTACACTTTATATGGTACATAAGGGGTGGTGGCCATTGGTCCTATATTCAGGCCTTTTTAAATGGTTTTATTACATGTCTGTCTTTTTGAGGTTTAAATAAAGCTGTTCTATTTTTCTTACCATGGGGTGGTCTGCATACCATTATTAGTCTAGTCTTTTCTCTCTTTGTACACAATGATATTTAAATCCAGGGCTCAGAGGAAAATCTCTGGAGGCGTTTGCTTCTCTCCCTCGAGACCAGGATGGAGATTATGAGGCCATCAAGCAGGCCCTGATAAAAAAGTACCAGCTGACTCCTGAGGTCTACCGTAAAAAGGTTCCGGAACCTCCAACGTGGACCACACGACAGCTACAGCGATGTGGCGCATGGGCTCAGAACCCACTTTGAGCAGTGGACCCAAGGACTGTCAGTAACCACCAGTGAGCAGCTAAAGGACCTGATGGTGAAAGACCAGTGCGACAGTTCGTAATGGACCGGGAGCCAAAAAAAGCGGATAAAGCAGCGCAGAATGCCGACACCTACGAGGCCAATCATAAACCGGAGGTGCGGAAGCCGGTCATCGCCAGCTGGAAAGGGAATAAGCCATCGACCACCATCCCTGCCCTGCCAGCCGACCCTCCGGAGGCCTTGTTCCCTTTGCCAACACAAGGCCTACATGTGATCCATGCAAGTGTTATTTCTGCAGTTGGACTGGACACCTCAGCACCACTTGTCCGGAGAAGCAGAAGAAGATCCCCCATCAAAGGCCCCAGGGCCTAATACAGCAGTTCTTTTTGCGAATGGGACAGTTGGGAGGGTCTGTGAAAATTTGCAGACTGTCATTGTGGAGGACACTGTCACTGTAACATAGTAACATAGTTAGTAAGGCCGAAAAAAGACATTTGTCCATCCAGTTCAGCCTATATTCCATCATAATAAATCCCCAGATCTACGTCCTTCTACAGAACCTAATAATTGTATGATACTGTAGGCCTCAAGGACACCTGGGCCGAACGAACCTTCATCCGACCCCAACTGGTGACCTCTGAAGAGATTATCCCGGGGAAATCCCTGACTGTCACTGGGATTAGGGGCGTCCGCTGTCCCTTACCGATGGCCCGGGTTTTTATAGATTGGGGTGCCAGGAGTGGGGTGGAGAAAGTGGGGGTGTCCGCAAACATACCCACAAACGTCTTGTTGGGAACTGATTTGGGGAGGATGTTTGCTTATGTCCCCGACACCCATCCCCGATCTGATACTGATGGTAATGTTCATGCTAATGATGTGAGTGTCAATGCTTTACCCGATAATGATGTATCTGGAGATACAGGAGAACTCGGCCATGTCACGTTGTGGGGTGATATTGCTGAGGGCCCCCTAACAGGAGCAAGTGTCCATGCTAAGGGGAATGGGGAGAGACACAGGGACCCTGAAGCAGGTGATGCCGTGCAGTGGACCAGTGTCACAAAGGAAGGTGACCTGGCTGATGATAGCTGCCCCATAATTAGCACTGCTCCTGAGGTAGTAGGGAAGGATGGGGAGGTAGTACCCATAGCCGGGCAGGCTGATGGTTTTGTGCTATTCCCCGGGGAGACGGCCTATATAGCCGCTATCACCCGCAGTCAGTGTGGCCAGGACGCAAGTAACGCCCTGCTTTCAGGACCCTCCTCCGCCACAGTAATAACTGATCCTGTTACGGACCCAGAGCAGGTCCCAGAGGGTCCCCGTGAGGATGGGACCCTAACGTCACTTCTGGCTGCCTCCAGCCAGGAGTTCCAGGCAGCTCTGCACTCAGATTGCCAGCCTGGAGACATTGAACCTCACTGAGAAGCCCACCTCCGAGACTGATAAGGAGAGGGTAATCTGGGAGCAAGAGAGGTTGTAGCGGGAGATGGTTCCCTGTAAACTCCAACAGAAGTGGTTGAGGGATAGACAGCTGGTCGTACCCTACCAATTTAGGGATGAGTTGTTACGGTTTGCCCATGAGATTCCACTCCCTGGACACTTGGGGATCAGCAAAACTAAGGCCCAACTGTCTCACCATTTCTATTGGCCCAAAATGGGGACAGACGTGACCAACTACTGCCGCTCCTGTATCGTGTCAAAGAGTGGGAAAGTCAGGGCCTGCTCCCAAAGATCTCTTTGCCAGTGATAGAGGAACCTTTTCCAGAGGATCGCGGTGGACATTGTGGGACCACTGGCCGTCCCCAGCAGTTTAGGAAAGCGTTTTAGGAAAGCGTTTCATCCTTACTGTGGTAGACTATGCTAGTAGGTATCCAGAGGCAGTGGCTCTGTCCTCAGGGCGGATAAGGTGGCGAATGCCCAGTTGGCCATCTTCTCTTGAGTAGGATTTCCCAAGGAGATGCTTACCGACCAGGGGACTCAGTTCATGTCTCGCTTAATGGAGGCTCTCTAAGAGCAGCAGAAGGTGCTCGGGCGCATTCACCAAGCAGGCTTCAAGCCGGGAAAGTGCCAAATGGGCATGAGCGAGGTCCACTACCTGGGGCACCGGACTGGCGGGGGAACTCTGAAGCCAGAGCCTTGGAAAGTGGATGCTATAGCGTCCTGGCCCACCCCCAGGACCAAGAAGTAGGTGATGTCCTTTTTAGGCACTGCAGGTTACTATAGGCACTTTGTACAAAACTATAGTAGCCTTGCGAAGCCCTTGATGGACCTCACCAAGAAAAACCTACCCCATAGAGTCGATTGGAAAAATGGTGCTAGTCTCCTATAAATATTGGGCACGTCTCCTATAAATATTGGGTTCATCTATAAATATTGGACATGTCTCCTATAAATATTGGGTTCATCTATAAATATTGGAAATGTCTCCTATAAATGTTGGTCTCTTCAACTATAAATTTTGGGCACATTTCCTATAAATATCGTGCTCAACTCCTATAAATATTGGGCTCGTCTCATAAATATTGAACTCATCTCCTATAAATATGGGGCTCGTCTCCTATAAATGTTGGTCTCGTCTCCTATAAATATGTGGCTCGTCTGCTATAGATATTGGGCTCGTCTCCTATAACTATGTGGCTCGTCTCCTATAGATATGGGGCTCGTCTCCTATAGATATGGGGCTCGTCTCCTATAAATATTGGGCTCGTCAGCTATAGATATGGGGCACGTCTCCTATAAATATGGGGCTCGCCTCCTATAGATATGGGGCTCGTCTCCTATAACTATGTGGCTCGTCTCCTATAGATATGGGGCTCGTCTCCTATAGATATGGGGCACGTTTCCTATTAATATTGGTCTCGTCTCCTATAGATATTGGGCTTGTCTCCTATAGATATGTGGCTCGTCTCCTATACATATGGGGCTAGTCTCCTATAAATATTGGGCTCGTCAGCTATAGATATGGGGCACGTCTCCTATAAATATGGGGCTCGCCTCCTATAGATATGGGGCTCGTCTCCTATAAATATGGGGCTCGTCTCCTATAGATATGGGGCTCGTCTCCTATAAATATGGGGCTCGTCTCCTATAGATATGGGGCTCGTCTCCTATAGATATGGGGCTCGTCTCCTATAGATATGGGGCTCGTCTCCTATAGATATGGGGCTCGTCTACTATAAATATTGGGCTTGTCTCCTATAAATATGGGGCTCGTCTCCTATAAATATGTGGCTCGTCTCCTATAGATATTGGGCTCGTCTCCTATAACTATGTGGCTCGTCTCCTATAGATATGGGGCACGTCTCCTATAGATATGGGGCTCGTCTCCTATAAATATGGGGCATGTCTCCTATAGATATGGGGTACGTCTCTTATAAATATGGGGCTCGTCTCCTATAAATATGGGGCTCGTCTCCTATAGATATGGGGCTCGTCTCCTATAGATATGGGGCATGTCTCGTATAGATATGGGGCTCGTCTCCTATAGATATGGGGCATGTCTCCTATAAATATGGGGCTCGTCTCCTATAAATATATGGCTCATGTCCTATAGATATGGGGCTCGTCTCCTATAAATATGGGGCTCGTCTCCTATAGATATGGGGCTCGTCTCCTATAGATATGGGGCTCGTCTCCTATAGATATGGGGCACATCTCCTATAAATATGGGGCTCACCTCCTAAATATGGGGCATGTCTCCTATAAATATATGGCTCATGTCCTATAGATATGGGGCTCGTCTCCTATAAATATGGGGCTCGTCTCCTATAGATATGGGGCTCGTCTCCTATAAATATGGGGCTCGTCTCCTATAGATATGGGGCTCGTCTCCTATAGATATGGGGCTCGTCTCCTATAAATATGGGGCTCGTCTCCTATGAATATGGGGCTCGCCTCCTATGAATATGGGGCTCGCCTCCTAAATATGGGGCATGTCTCCTATAAATATGGGGCTCGTCTCCTATAAATATATGGCTCATGTCCTATAGATATGGGGCTCGTCTCCTATAGATATGGGGCACATCTCCTATAAATATGGAGCTCACCTCCTAAATATGGGGCATGTCTCCTATAATTATGGGGCTCGTCTCCTATAGATATGGGGCTCGTCTCCTATAAATATGGAGCTCACCTCCTAAATATGGGGCATGTCTCCTATAATTATGGGGCTCGTCTCCTATAGATATGGGGCTCGTCTATTATAAATACGGGGCTCGTCTCCTATAGATATGGGGCTCGTCTACTATAAATATTGGGCTCGTCTCCTATAAATATATGGCTCATGTCCTATAGAAATGGGGCTCGTCTACTATAAATATTGGGTTCGTCTCATAAATATGGGGCTCATCTCATATATATAAATATACACTACCGAGCAGAAGGTAACAATTAGTGATGAGCGAGTGTGCCCATTACTCGAGTTTTCTGAGCATGCTCGGGTGGTCCCTGAGTATCTTGGGCGCTCTCGTAGATTATGTGTCACCGCAGCTGCATGATTTGCGGCTGTTAGACAACCTGAACGCATGCAGTGATTCCCTAACAAACAGGCAACCCCCACATGTATTCAGGCTGTCTAACAGCTGCGGTGACACAAACAATCTATGAGCACGCCTAAAATACTTGGAGAACACCCGAGCATGCTCGGAAAACCCGAGTGAGGCGCTCACTTGCTCATCACTAGTAACAATGTTTTGACCTTCTAACTTTCAGGCTCCATAGCTCACCATCCACTACTGCTTCGAACGTGAGACTGCTATAATTTAATAGACGATCATCTTAGCTATCTCATACCGTATTACACAAGGTCATTGATTTAAACTGAGGAGCAGTCATGAAGAACATTTCCCAAGAAAACAGAAACTGCATCCTCCAGCTCATCATTTGTGGTCTTTCAGTCAAGAAAATTACCAAACTGCATCATGTGTACATCAAGAATACGCAATGAAGTCCGTCCATCCATTTAGAAGCCAAGAGGTGGACGTCCAGGCAAAATATGTGAGCCAGCAAATCGGCTCATCACAAGGTCTATCCATTCTGGGCGACAAACACGGCAGTGGAGGAGACTCGTATGAGATCACAGACGTCCATGCAAGCATCCTACGAGACGCGTTCCTAAAGTCTGCATAAAGTGAAGACGCCTTAACTGCAATATCATCATCAGAAGTGTCGGTTTGTGTTTGCAGAAAAGTATGAAAAGTGGACAGCAGAAGATTGGAAACGGGTGATTTGGAGCGATGAGATGAAAGTCCATAGATGGCTCTGATGGCTGCAAATGGGTCTGGAAGAAACAAGGAAAAAGGGGCTAGCAGATCGAGAAATTGAAGGAAAGGTCAAGTTTGGTGGAGGAAGCCTGATGATACTGGGTTGTTTCACAGCCAGAGGTGTTGGATACTTGACCAGGATCGATGGTGGTCTCAATGATGGCTATGTGTGAGTATCCTACAAGATGAGTTACTCTGTGCACTATAGTACTATGGGTATGAAGAGGATGACATAGTGTCCCAGCAGGACAACGACCTGAAGCATGTGGCGAGATTGGAGAAGACCTAGGTCAGTGACAGTGAAGTGGATGTGCTGGATTGTCCCCACAGTCTCCAGACCTCAACCTAATCCAGCACTTGTGGGGAGAGGTGAAGAAACAGCTGTATACAGGCCCCAGTGAGGCGACCGATGGGCACCAACAGGGGGAACGTGAAGAAGAGACCTGGGGTCAGAGATCTGCGGAGACCTGCTAGAATCTGATTGAGAGCAGAAGGATTCGGGCTGTGGTGAAAACCAAAGGGGGATTTACAAATACTAACAACATAATAAAAATTACATAATGAGAATCTGCATAACTAATTATATGCTAAATAGTCACAAGTCACATTTACGTATGAGATAGAGGAGATGATGGTCGATAAATGATGGCGGTCTCACGTTCATCAGTGGATGGTGAGATATGGAGCCTGAGAGTCAGAAGGTCAGAACATTGCCCCCTTTCCCGGTCACTGTGGGATGCAGGTCTCCATTATTCTGCCTCTGAATCATCAGTGGGACGAGGCCGCGGTCACCATCTTCTCATGAGTGGGGCCTCACTACAAAAACACTGAGAATCTGTGGAGGAATCTCGGGTCGCGCAGTGTAGTGCCGCTGACGCAGCGCTCTCAGCTCCTGATGTTTGGCTGCCATGTGTCACTGAATGGGTCAGAGATGGGTGTGGAGCAGCTGAGACAGCTGATAGGAGGAAGACTGACACCCCCAACACAGCCCCAAGACAGAAAATAGGGCACACAACAGGACACTAAACCTCTGCAACACGCGGAAAAAAAGGGCAAAACACTGCACGGAACACAACACAGAACAACACAAAATAACACAAAACACTGCACACAACACTGCACGGAACACAACACAGAACATGGCACACAATGCCAAGCACAACACAGAACAACACAAAACACAACACAGAACACTGCACACAACAACACAAAATAACACAAAACACTGCACACAGCACACAACACTGCACAGAACACAACACATTACACTGCACGGAACACAACACTGAACACAACACAGAACACTGCACACAACACAGAACAACACAAAATAACACAAAACACTGCACAGAACACAACATAGAACACTGCACGGAACACAACACTGAACACAACACAAAACACCACACAGAACACGACACACAACAACACGCAGAACACTGCACACAGCACAAAACACAGAACAACACACAACACAACCCGAAGACAGAAAATACGGCACTGTCCTAGAGTCACACAACAGCACACTAAACCTCCGCAACACGCGGAACAAAAGAGCAAAACACTGCACAGAACACAACACAGAACACTGTACACAACGCCAAGCACAACACAGAATACTGCACACAACACAGAACAACACAAAATAACACAAAACACTGCACAGAACACAACATAGAACACTGCACGGAACACAACACAAAACACAACACTGCATACAGCACAAAACACAAAACAAAACACAGAACAACACACAACACTGCCAGAAGACAGAAAACACAGCACCGTCCTAGAGTCACACAACAGGACACTAAACCTCCGCAACACGTGGAACAAAAGGGCAAAACACTGCACGGAACACAACACAGAACACGGCACACAACACAGAACAACACAAAATAACACAAAACACTACACACAACACTGCACAGAACACTGCACGGAACACAACACAGAACATGGCACACAACGCCAAGCACAACACAGAACAACACAAAACACAACACAGAACACTGCACACAACAACACAAAATAACACAAAACACTGCACACAACACAACGCTGCACAGAACACAACACAGAACACTGCACGGAACACAACACTGAACACAACACAAAACAACACAGAACACTGCACACAACACAGAACAACACAAAATAACACAAAACACTGCACAGAACACAACATAGAACACTGCACGGAACACAACACTGAACACAACACAGAACACAACACAGAACACAACACACAACAACATGCAGAACACTGCACACAGCACAAAACACAGAACAACACACAACACAACTCGAAGAAAGAAAATACGGCACTGTCCTAGAGTCACACAACAGCACACTAAACCTCCGCAACACGCAGAACAAAAGGGCAAAACACTGCACAGAACACAACACAGAACACGGCACACAACGCCAAGCACAACACAGAATACTGCACACAACACAGAACAACACAAAACACTGCACAGAACACTGCACACAACACACAACATTGCACACAACACAGAACAACACAAAATAACACAAAACACTGCACAGAACACTACACACAACACTGCACAGAACACAACACAGAACACTGCACAGAACACAACACAAAACACAACACAACACAGAACAACACACAGAACACTGCACACAGCACAAAACACAAAACAAAACACAGAACAACACACAACACTGCCAGAAGACAGAAAACACAGCACCGTCCTAGAGTCACACAACAGGACACTAAACCTCCGCAACACGCGGAACAAAAGGGCATAACACTGCACGGAACACAACACAGAACACGGCACACAACACAGAACAACACAAAATAACACAAAACACTGCACACAACACACAACACTGCACAGAACACTGCACGGAACACAACACAGAACATGGCACACAACGCCAAGCACAACACAGAACAACACAACACAGAACACTGCACACAACAACACAAAATAACACAAAACACTGCACACAACACAACGCTGCACAGAACACAACACAGAACACTGCACGGAACACAACACTGAACACAACACAAAACACAACACAGAACACTGCACACAACACAGAACAACACAAAATAACACAAAACACTGCACAGAACACAACATAGAACACTGCACGGAACACAACACTGAACACAACACAGAACACAACACAGAACACAACACAGAACACAACACACAACAACATGCAGAACACTGCACACAGCACAAAACACAGAACAACACACAACACAATTCGAAGACAGAAAATACGGCACTGTCTTAGAGTCACACAACAGCACACTAAACCTCCGCAACACGCGGAACAAAAGGGCAAAACACTGCACAGAACACAACACAGAACACGGCACACAACGCCAAGCATAACACAGAATGCTGCACACAACACAGAACAACACAAAACACTGCACAGAACACTGCACACAACACACAACACTGCACACAACACAGAACAACACAAAATAACACAAAACACTGCACAGAACACTACACACAACACTGCACAGAACACAACACAGAACACTGCACGGAACACAAAACACAACACAGAACAACACACAGAACACTGCACACAGCACAAAACAAAACACAGAACAACACACAACACTGCCAGAAGACAGAAAACACAGCACCGTCCTAGAGTCACACAACAGGACACTAAACCTCCGCAACACGCAAAGAGCAAAACACTGCATGGAACACAACACAGAACACTGCACACAACGCCAAGCACAACACAGAACACTGCACAGAACACAACACAGAACACTGCACACAACACAGAACAACACAAAATAACACAAAACACTGCACAGAACACTGCACACAACACAAAACACAACATGGAACAACACACACAACAACACAACACAGAACAACAGACAATACTGCCAGAAGACAGAAAACACAGCACTGTCCAAGAGTCACACAACAGGACACTAAACCTCCGCAACACGTGGAACAAAAGAGCAAAACATTGCATGGAACACAACACAGAACACGGCACACAACACAAAACACAGCACACAACAATGCACAGAACAACACAAACACTGCACACAACACTGCACAGAACACAAAACAAGACAGAACACTGCACAAAACAGAACACTGAACAGAACACAAAACAACACACAACACTGACCAAAACACAACACAACACTGCAAAGAACATAACACTGCAGAGAACAGAAAACAACACATAACACTGCACACAACACATCACAAAACAATGCACACAACACTGCACACAACACAGAACACAAAACACAGCACTGCACACAACACAGAACACTGCACATAACACAACACAACAATGCACAGAACAGAACACTGTACACAACACAGAACGCAACACAGAACACAAAACACAGCACTGCACACAACACAGAACACTGCACACAACACAAAACACTGCACACAACACAAAACACTGCACACAACACAAAACACTGCACACAACACTGCACACAACACTGCACAGAACACAACACTGCACAGAACACAACACTGTACAGAACACAACTCAGAACAACACAAAGCACAACATAACACTGCACAGAACAGAAAACAACACATAACACTGCACCCAACACAGAACACAAAACACAGCACTGCACACAACACAGAACACTGCACAGAACAACACACAACACTGCACAGAACACAACACAGAACACTGCACACAACACAAAACACTGCACACAGCACACCACAGAACACAAAACACAGTACTGCACACAACACTACACAGAATACAACACACAACTGCACAGAACACAGCATAAAACACAACACTGCACAGAACACAAAACAAGAACACAGCACTGCACAAAACACAACTCTGCACACAACACACAATACAGCACTGCACAGAACACAAAACAACAAAAAACACTACACAGAACACAACACTGCACAGAACACAACACAACATTGCACAGAACTCAACAAACAAATGCACAGAACACTGAACAGAACACAAAACAACAAACAACACTGCACATAACACACAAAATACAACACTAGACAGCAGGACACTGCACAGAACACAAAACTGAATAGAACAACACACAATACTGCACAGAAAACAACACACAACTGCACAGAACACAAGTGAACAGAACACAACACAGCACATAACACAAAACAACACAGAACACAACACTGCACACAACACTGAACAGAACACAAAACAACACACACCACTGCACAGAACACACTGCCCAGAACACAACACTGCACACAACAAAACACTGCACACAAAAACACAGAACACAACACTGATCAGAACACAAAACAACATACAACACTACACAGAACACAACACTGCACACAACTAGTGATGAGCGAATATACTCGTTACTCCAAGTATTTTTTAGTGCTCGGAGATTTAGTTTTTCTTGCCGCAGCTGAATGATTTACATCTGTTAGCCAGCATAAGTACATGTGGGGATTCCCTAGCAACCAGACAACCCCCACATGTACTTATGCTGGCTAACAGATGTAAATCATTCAGCTGCGGCAAGAAAAACAATCTCCGAGCACTAAAAAATACTCGGAGCACCCCCGAGCATGCTCGAGAATTCTCGAGTAACGAGTATATTCACTCATCACTACACACAACAAAACACAACACTGCACACAATACAACACTGCCCAAAACACAATACTGCACACAACACAAAACAACACAGAACACAACACACCACTGCACATAAAAAACACTGCCAATACCACAATACTGCACACAACACTACACAGAACACAATACTTCATATAACATATTACATAACACTACATACACTGCTCAAATAAGGGAACACTCAAATCCCACATCCTAGATATCACTGAGTGAAATATTCCAGGTGTAAATCTTTATTCATTACATAGTGGAATGTGTTGAGAACAATAAAACCTAAAAATGATCAACGTAAATCACAACTAATATCCCACGGAGGTCTGGAGTTGGAATGATGCTCAAAATCATAGTGGAAAATGAAGTTACAGGATTATCCAACATCAGTGGAAATGCCTCAAGACAAGGAAATGATGCTCAGTAGTGTGTGTGGCCTCCACGTGCCTGTGTGACCTCCCTACAACGCCTGGGCATGCTCCTGATGAGGCGGCGGATGGTCTCCTGAGGGATCTCCCAGACCTGGACTAAAGCATCCACCAACTCCTGGACAGTCAGTTGGTGGATGGAGCGAGACATGATGTCCTAGATGAGTTCAATTCGGATTCAGGTCTGGGGAATGGGCGGCCAGTCCATAGCTTCAATGCCTTCATCTTGCAGGAACTGCTGACACACTCCAGCCACATGAGGTCTGGCATTGTCCTGCATTAGGAGGAACCCAGGGCCAACCGCACCAGCATATGGTCTCACAAGGAGTCTGAGGATCTCATCTCGGTACCTAATGGCAGTCAGGCTACCTCTGGCGAGCACATCTCGGAGGGCTGTGCGGCCCTCCAAAGAAATGCCACCCCACACCATTACTGACCCACTGCCAAACCGGTCATGCTGAAGGATGTTGCAGGCAGCAGATCGCTCTCCACGGCGTCTCCAGACTCTGTCACATGTGCTCAGTGTAAACCTGCTTTCATCTGTGAAGAGCACAGGGTGCTAGTGGCAAATTTCCCAATCCTGGTGTTCTGTGGCAAATGCCAAGCATCCTGCACGGTGTTGGGCTGTGAGCACAACCCCCATCTGTGGACATCGGGCTCTCAGACCATCCTCATGGAGTCGGTTTCTAACCGTTTGTGCAGATACCTGCTGGTCATTTGCAGGGCTCTGGCAGTGCTCCTCCTGTTCCTCCTTGCACAAAGGCTGAGGTAGCGGTCCTGCTGCTGGGTTGTTGCCCTTCTACGGCCCCCTCCACGTCTCCTGGTGTACTGGCCTGTCTCCTGGTAGCGCCTCCAGCCTCTGGACACTACGCTGACACACAGTAAACCTTCTTACCACAGCTCGCATTGATGTGCCATCCTGGATGAGCTGCACTACCTGAGCCACTTGTGTGGGTTGTAGAGTCCGTCTCATGCTACCACGAGTGTGAAAGCACAACCAACATTTAAAAGTGACCAAAACATCAGCCAGAAAGCATTGGTACTGAGATGTGGTCTGTGGTCCCCACCTGCAGAACCACTCCTTTATTGAGGGGGTCTTGATAATTGCCAATAAATTCCATCTCTTGTCTATTCCATTTGCACAACAGCATGTGAAATTGATTGTCAATCAGTGTTGCTAGTGGACAGTTTGATTTCACAGAAGTTTGATTTACTTGGAGTTAGATTCTGTTGTT
Organism: Ranitomeya imitator; assembly: GCF_032444005.1. NCBI lineage: Eukaryota > Metazoa > Chordata > Amphibia > Anura > Dendrobatidae > Ranitomeya > Ranitomeya imitator. Next base: position 575,433,629 of record NC_091287.1, on the reverse strand, counting down.
TAAGTGTTCCCTTTTTTTGAGCAGTGTATAACACACCAGGACCCCAGGACGCACTTCTTCATAGCCCTGTGTCTGATGTGCCACACTCAGGACTATCTACACTGGACCCCGGACTCACCTCTTCATAGGACGTGTCTGATGCCCCCTTATGGACTATGTACACCAGACCTCGGACTCACCTCTTCATAGTCCTGTGACTGATGTCCCACCCTATGGACTATCTACACCGGACCCTGGAATCACCTCTTAATAGTCCTTTGCCTTATGTCCCACCCTTTGGACTATGTACACGGGACCCCCGGACTCACCTCTTCATAGTCCTGTGTCTGATGTCAACCCTCTGGACTATCTATACCGAACCCCTGGACTCACCACTTCATAGGCCGTGTCTGATGCCCCCCCATGGATTACCTACACCGAACTCACCTCTTCATATGCTGTCTCTGACGTTCTCTCCTTTGGACCCGGGCCGCTCCACAGCTTGTTCTGTTCTCTGTCTGTGGCCTTCAGCACTGACCACAATCCTTCAGTAAATTAATATCCTGAAGAGAAGATGGAGAGTTTGAGAGATTTCAATTTGAGACACGGGATGAACAATGACTTTTCCAGGTGAACAGTGTGAGATACCAGATATATGTGAAACTTCAACACCTGACCACAAACACTTATCAATACAAAGTCCCTAATGACCTGAAGACCATCTCTAGGCTCTTCCAGCACTACCTCTAGGCCTTTCTAGCACTACTACCATTAGGCTCTTCCATTACTACCTCTAGGCCTATCCCTATCTGATGTATTAAAAACCTGATCATCTGTATAGTACCTGTATGAAGAGGGCTCAGAGAGAAAATATCCACGTTGAACATGCGAGATGGAACAGCTACAATGCAAATGGCCCACAGAGGAGTGGTGGACTCCCCAGTCTTGTAGAAACAAGAGAACAATTATAAAACCAAAAACACATTGTCAGTGCCAGGCAGCAGCTGCCAAGGCAAACAGGATCATGGGGTGCATTAAAAGAGGTCTGGATACACATGATGAGAGCATTATACTGCCTCTGTACAAATCCCTAGTTAGACCGCACATGGAGTACTGTGTCCAGTTTTGGGCACCGGTGCTCAGGAAGGATATAATGGAACTAGAGAGAGTACAAAGGAGGGCAACAAAATTAATAAAGGGGATGGGAGAACTACAATACCCAGATAGATTAGCGAAATTAGGATTATTTAGTCTAGAAAAAAGACGACTGAGGGGCGATCTAATAACCATGTATAAGTATATAAGGGGACAATACAAATATCTCGCTGAGGATCTGTTTATACCAAGGAAGGTGACGGGCACAAGGGGGCATTCTTTGCGTCTGGAGGAGAGAAGGTTTTTCCACCAACATAGAAGAGGATTCTTTACTGTTAGGGCAGTGAGAATCTGGAATTGCTTGCCTGAGGAGGTGGTGATGGCGAACTCAGTCGAGGGGTTCAAGAGAGGCCTGGATGTCTTCCTGGAGCAGAACAATATTGTATCATACAATTATTAGGTTCTGTAGAAGGACGTAGATCTGGGTATTTATTATGATGGAATATAGGCTGAACTGGATGGACAAATGTCTTTTTTCGGCCTTACTAACTATGTTACTATGTTACTATGTTACTATGTTACATGGGCCACCTGCATAGTGAACAAGTCTGTAGAAACCTGTTCACACCACCAAAGAACTTGAAAACACAAAAGCGCACAGAGAGGTCAAAAAATACTCTGTTGTAAAAAAGTCACAGTAAATAAGTCCACCACTCCTCTGTGGGTCATTTGCATTGTAGCTGTTCCATCTCGCATGTTCAACGTGGATATTTTCTCTCTGAGCCCTGTTCATACAGGTACTATACAGATGATCAGGTTTTTAATACATCAGATAGGGATTATATACATTAGATAGGACTGCTCTATTATGGGTATACCTTGGTGATTGGTGGAGCAGCTTAACATACTTTTTTGCAAAAAAACGTATTAACTAAATACCCTGTATTTTTTCATTTTTTGACTAGCACTTGCTTATTTACTGTGACTTTTTTACAGCAGAGTATTTTTTTACCTCTCTGTGCGCTTTTGTGTTTTCAAGTTCTTTGGTGGTGTGAACAGGTTCCTACAGACTTGTTCGCTATGCAGGTGGCCCATGTGTTTTTGGTTTTATTACTCTAGTCCTTTCTAGCAGTATCATTAGGCTCTTCTAGCATTGGCTTTAGGACCTCCCAACACTCTCTAGATTCTTAGAGGACGCCTATTGGCCCTTTCTGTGCTGCCTCTAGGGCTTTTAATTACCTCTAGGCTTTTCCAGCATTACCCCTCGGCCGTTTTTGCACTACCTCTAGGCTTCTCCAGCACTAATTCTAGGCTCTTCCTGCACTACCTCTAGGCTCTTCCTGCACTACCTCTAGGCTTTTCCAGCACTAATTCTAGGCTCTTCCTGCACTACCTCTAGGCTCTTCCTGCAATACCTCTAGGCTTTTCCAGCATTACCTCTAGGCTCTTCCTGCACTACCTCTAGGCTTCTCCAGCACTACCTCTAGGGTCTTTCTGCACTACCTCTAGGCTTTTCCAGCACTAATTCTAGGCTCTTCCTGCACTACCTCTAGGCCCTTCCTGCACTACCTCTAGCTTTTTCCAGCAATACCTCTAGGCTCTTCCAGTGCTGCCTCTAGGCTCTTCTAGAAAAACCTCTAGGCTCTTCCTGCGCTACCTCTAGGCCCTTTCTGCACTACCTCTAGGCTTCTCCAGCACTAATTCTAGGCTCTTCCTGCGCTACCTCTAGGCCCTTTCTGCACTACCTCTAGGCTTCTCCAGCACTAATTCTAGGCTCTTCCTGCACTACCTCTAGGCTCTTTCTGCACTACCTCTAGGCTTTTCCAGCACTAATTCTAGGCTCTTCCTGCACTACCTCTAGGCTCTTTCTGCACTACCTCTAGGCTTTTCCAGCATTACCTCTAGGCTCTTCCTGCACTACCTCTAGGCTTCTCCAGCACTACCTCTAGGCTCTTTCTGCACTACCTCTAGGCTTTTCCAGCACTAATTCTAGGCTCTTCCTGCACTACCTCTAGCCTTTTCCAGCAATACCTCTAGGCTCTTCCAGTGCTGCCTCTGGCCTCTTCTAGAAAAACCTCTAGGCTCTTCCTGCGCTACCTCTAGGCCCTTTCTACACTACCTCTAGGCTCTTCCTGCGCTACCTCTAGGCCCTTTCTACACTACCTCTAGGCTTTTCCAGCATTACCTCTAGGCCCTTTCTGCACTACCTCTAGGCTTTTCCAGCACTACCTCTGGACCCCTTCCGCACTACCTCTAGACTTTTCCAGCGCTACCTCTAGGTGATTTGAGCACTGCCTATAGCTGAATAAAATGATACCTTGATATCTGCAATCCCATGTCTTGTTCTATAGAAATACTCATTTTTCTTATACGAAAATGAGCCGTTCAGATCTATGGGCCGGACATAGATCTCCCGGAGACTCCACCTCCAGAGCTTATTATAAATGATGGGGTACTACCAGGGTGAGACATGTAATAACACATAACAGCAGAACTGAACTTTGTCTCCTTATAAAACATGTCAGCAGCTGCAGCTCTCACAGCTCTGCTGTATTGTATGGGCTCCTCCAAGATGAAAGCTGCAAATGTGTCAGTGATAATCACACACAGCTGTGCAGTGAGAGCAGAGAGCGGTCATCACACTGGTAACTCCTCCTGTCATTTACAATAGACTCTGGAGGCGGAGTCTCAGGGAGATCTAAGTCCGGCCCATAGATCTGAACAGCTCATTTACATATAAGAAAAATGTGGATTTCTCTGGAATAAGGCATTGGATCACAGATATCAAGGTATCATTTTATTCAGCTTCCTATGAGCTACGTGCAGATATAGACGGCTCAGGAGCAACGATCAGTCACAGATACCCTAAATTCTGACAACGTTTACTGCTAGAAAAATACCGCAACAACTAAGAAGTTTAGAAGTGAATACACTGATCTGACTGTCAAGGGAAGAGCATTCCGAAGCACAGGTGCAGCACAGGAGAAGACATGCAGATGGGAGGTTTTTAATTATAGGCAATAGTTGTGCCACTAGGGGTGAGGGTATAGACGTTAGAGGATGTTATAGTCGGTGACTGGCCGTGTACACGGGTTATGTGCAGAGATGGAGGCAGAAGATGAGAAGCTCCATCTAGTTCACATTATATCTCCACCCCACAGAGATCTCACGGCCCTCGTGACACGTGGGTCTCGATCTACACAAAGCTTCAGCATTTGTTTTATACTTTGAAACAATGTGACTATATTAATGCATAGATTGATTCTGTGGGATGTGGCAGCCTGTGGTGGCATTGGTGGTCTGCGGACTGGACGGGGAGCTCCAGTTAATGTATTAATATGTGTCGACATTGCACTCATTTAGGGATCTGCATTTTGGGGAGGTTGTCATTAGTCAGGTGCACTGATTTATAATCGGGACCCCTATTCTAGAGCCTCTTACCTGCTAACCGGACCCCACACCTGGTTGCTGCCCAGCTCTGCTGTGCGATGAGGTCAGACTGTCCTATCTTGTGGGAAGGGGGATGTAAGTGACGGAGGGGCAGAGTATGTACGTGTGCCCCAGCCTCAAATTACAGCACGCGGGTAACATTATACCCCTTATTCCTCAACAGCAGCTGCCATGTGTAGTGAGCCCCATCTATGGGAGAACACACACAGCATAAACAGGGTGGTAAAATACGAAAAATCAGGTATACATCATAACTCCCAGCTATAAAATATGAGAGAACACTTACACTGGGCAGCAGTCTAACAAGACCTCTGTAAGAGAGCGCTGGATTCTACTAAGTAATCGAGAGAAGCAGAACTGTAAGACAAGAGTGAAAAGTCGGGGATGAAATTCACAAGAGACAGGATCGGGGTCATAAGTCCTGGTGGAACAGCTAGGATCACAAGTCCAGGATGAAGAGCCAAGGTCAGGGTCATAAATCCAGGAGGATAGCCAGGGTCAGGACCACAAGTCCAGAAGGAAGAGCCAGGGTCAGGGTCACAAGCACAGGAGGAAAAGCAAAGGGTCAGGATGAAGAGCCAAGATCACACACCCAGGAGGAAGAGCCCAGGACTTTAAATTTACGATGAAGAGCCCAGGGTCAGAGTCACAAGCCCAAGACTAAGAGTCTAGGATCAAGGTCATAAGACTAGAATGAAAAGCTAGGGTTAGGGTCACAAACCCAAGAAAGAGAGACCAGGGTCAATTTCACAAGTCCAGTAGAAAGAGTCCATTGTCAGGGGCATAAGTACAGGATGAAGAACCCAGGGTCATGGTCAGAACTCTAGGATGAAGAACTCAGAGTCAGAGTTACAAGCCCAAGAGGAAAATCCTAGGGTCAGGTTCACAAGTCCAGGAGATAGAGCTCATGTCAGGCTCACAATCCCAGGATGAAGAGCCCAAGGACAAAATCACAAGACCAGGATGCAGAGCCCAAGGTCAAGGTTACAATTCCAGGATGAAGAGCCCAAGGCCAAGGTCACAATTCCAGGAGGAAGTGTCCATATTCAGGCTCACAAATCCAATATGAAGGGCCCAGGGTCAGGGTCACAAGTCCAGGAGTAAGAGTCCACGGTAAGGGCCACATCTTCTGTTAAGGGTCACATGCCCAAGATGAAGAGAACAGGGTGACAAGTCTAGTATGAACAGCTCAGGGTCAGGATCGCAAGTCCAAGATGAATAGCCAGGGTCAGAATAAAAAGCCCAGGGTCAGAGTCACAAACCCAAGACTAAAAGCTCATGGTCACAAGTCCAGGAGGAAGATTACAAGGTCGGGGTCACAAATCCCATGTGAAGAATCTAGTCCTGGGTAAAAAGTCCAGGAAGAAGAGTTCAGGGTCAGCTTGCAAGACAGGAGGGAGAGTCCATGGTCAGGGTCCCAAATCTAGTATGAAGAGCCCAGTTTCAGGGTCACAAATGCACATTGAAAAGTAAAGGGCCAGGGTCTCATGTCCAAGAGGAAAAGCCAGGGTCAGGGTCACAAAGACATGATGAAGATTCCAGGGTCAGGGTCTCAAGTCCAGGGGGAAGAGACCCAGGTCAAAGTCACAAGTTCAGGATAAAAAGCCAAGGGTCAGGGTTACAAGTCACGTATGAATAGCCCAGTGTGAGGATCACAAGTCTAGTATCAATAGACCAGGGTCATGGTCACAAGTCGAAGATGAAGAGCTAGGGCCACAGTCACAAACTCAAGGCAAAGAGCCCAAGGTCAGGTTCAGAAGTAGAGGATATAGAGCCCAGGGTCAGACTCACATACCCAAAACTAAGAGTGCAGGGTCAGGTTCACAATTCTAGGAAAAAGAATCCTTGTCAGAGTCACAAGCCCAGGATTCAGAGCCCAGGGTCAAGGTAGCAATTCCAGGATGAAGAGCACAGGGTCAGGGTCACAAGTCCAGGATGAAGAGTGCAGGACCAGGGTCACAAGATCAGGTGAAGTGTCCATAGTCAGGGTAACAAATTCAGAACAATGAGCCAGAGTCAGGGTCACACGTCCAAGAGAAAGTGTCCATAGCAAGGGTCACAAATCCAAGAAGAAAAGTCCAGGGTCAGGGTCACAAGTCCAGGATGAAGAGCCTGTGTTCAGGGCCACCAGTTTAGGAGAAAGAGTCCAAGGTAAGGGTCACATGCCCAGGATGAAGAGAACAGGGTCAGAAGTCTAGTATGAATAGCCCAGGGTCAGGGTCACAAGTCCAAGATGAAGAGCCAGGGTCAGTATGAAGAGCCCAGAATCTCAAGTCTAGACTAAGGAGCCCAGGGTCAGACTCACAAACCCAAAACTAAGAACCAGGGTCAGGTTCACAATTCTAGGAAAAAGAACTCATGTCAGGGTCACAAGCCCAGGAGAAAGAGCCCAGAGTCAGAATCATAAGCCCAGGATGCCAAGCCCGGGGTCAGGTTTACACTTACAGCGTGAATAGCCCAAGGTAATGGTCATAAGTCCAAGATGAAGAGGCAAGGGTCAGGTTCACAAGTCCATGAAAAAGGGTCCAAAGACAAGAGTCACAAGCTCAAAAGTAAGAGACCAGGTTCAGGTTCACAAGTACAGGATAAAGAGTCCAGGGACAGGATCACAAACTAGGATGAAGAGCCAAGGACCAGGGTCACTAATCTAGGATAATGAGCTCACAGTCAGAAACCCAGGATGAAGAGCTCAAAGTCAGGTCACATATCCAAGAGGAAGAGTCTGGACTCAGGGCCACAAGCGGAGGCTGAAGTAGTTAGAATCAAGTTCACAATCACTGGATGAAGAGATTAGAGTCGGGGTTACAAGACAATGATAAAGAGTGTAGGGTCATGGTTACATACCCAGGCTGGGGTAAGGCTCTAAGGACTTATCTTTATGTTACCACCCCTCCTGGTGCCCTTCTTCATCATGTTATCACCCATCCTGGTGTTCATCATCATGCTATCACCCCTCCTGGTGCTCTTCATCATGTTATCACCCCACCTGGTTGTCACGAAAAAGGGGGTGACCTTTGGCCGACACACACTATCACATGTGCAGGGGGCTTATCTTAGGCATCTCACCACTGCTAACATGTGCTGAAAACACAAACAAGGCTATTGACCTATCAATATACCGCAGGGGCTTATTTTAGTTATCCCACTGCTGCTACAATATGTCACAAACTGCAGGGATTTATGTATATCCCGCTTTCCAGTTCTACTTTGGAACTTGCAGCTCTCCGGCACCCCCTTACGTTCTGGTCAGTCAGGGAACTACAGCTAGGTTAACTAGTCGTCGGATGGGCCGCTTCACTGTGGACTGGCTAGCAGGCACGATGCAGAGAGGGAATTATAAATGCTCTGGCCGCAACCAGACAATAGCTTATAAAACCCCGTTCCGTCACTGCCAGCTTTACCCACTTAGCCCAGAACACTCTTCGCTGCCACCAGCTCAGATTCCTCACAGAGAGGGGTTCAAGCCAACCCAAATTAGTAGCGTAATTACTTCAGGCACATGAAAAATTTGTTATAGAGCATAGAGAGACGACTAGTAATTTTATCGTTTACTCCAAAAGGAAGGCAGTGTTTACAAAAGGTATATAAAGATTTTGCAATATGAGTCTAAAGATGTACAAGAAATTACATAAAAAACAGGGATTAAAGAAGATAAACACTCACATGCTGCTTAGATCATCCTAACTAACCATGCTGGTGGGAGGAGCCAGACATCCCAATTCATCAGAGGGTCCTAGTGTAACAGCTTCTCAGGCAAGACTGAAGGCTGGGCAGACTGGCAGTAACTTATACTTGTAGGCTTGTGACATCACTAAAGGGGCTGGTTTACCTGCACCCTCCCCTAGCTGCCAGGGTGCACATATTGGTACAAAAACTTATAATACTCATAAATGTGTTTGAGAACCTAGCAGAATAATGGCACACACATCACTCATCTTATATTGAAATTAGCTTTCTAATGAGTCCACACTCGGACTAGCTATTCCACTCTGTTTATGAGAAATCCACACTTTGCACTCGTTCCGTTTAGCTGCTAGCGCTTACAGTGATTGACAGATCTACCGATGGACATTCGTAATATGTACTCCTTATTTTTGTAGCCCAAACCGGTGGCCCAATATATCACTATAAAAGAACAAAGAAATCCCTGCCATGTGGAAGGGTCTTATACCGATCTTAGCTGGTACTAGATGGGAGGATTGTCTGCTGCAGCTGCAAGGGTCATAAAAATTCTTTTGGGAGGGGGGAAATGAGGGGCTTGGGATTCACACACACACAGCAACAGAAGAGAAGAGAGGGGGGTCAGAATATCCCACAGCGTGTGTCTTGTAAAGTTAGGCAGACTCAAAAATGGCATATTCACATTATCGTGACACTGGTGCTCTTCATCATGTTACCACCCCTCCTCGTGCTCTTCATTATGCTATCACCCCTCCTGGCGCTCTTCATTATGCTATCACCCCTCCTGGTGCTCTTCATCATGTTATCACCCCTCCTGGTGCTCTTCATCATGTTATCACCCCTCCTGGTGCTCTTCATTATGCTATCACCCCTCCTGGTGCTCTTCATTATGCTATCACCCCTCCTGGCACTCTGCATAATGCTATCACCGCTCCAGGTGCTCTTAATCAAGCTATTACCCCTCCTGGTGCTCTTCATTATGCTATCGCCCCTCCTGGTGCTCTTCATCATGTTATCACTCAATAATCAAAATAAACTACACCGGCTCTACACTAAACTGTATTCCACAAGCTGCAGGCACCTATGCAGGTGGTGTGTGCACACCTGCTGACATTAAATAAATACCAATAACTCCAATATAGGATGCCGCGCTACAAGAAAAATGCTGCTAATTGTAACTGCAACCTAAAACATACAACCAGTAAATGCTGAGGTATATTACCTTGTGAATGAAGCTGACTTGTCTACCATATAGGAAGTTAGTTGTTGTAGTAACCGTGCCCTTCGCACTGTTGAAAGCGGAGTTTTGCAGACCACAAAAGCAAGGGAGCATCCTCCCAGTCTGCTAAGACCCCTGCTGTTATGATCCGGTGACCTTAAAGCCGCATGGAACTTTCTCTGAGTTGGTGGAAACTGTACTGACCGCAAATCCTGAACTTAACACCGCAACTACAAGTAGCCGTGGGGTGTGCCTAACAAATCCTAGACACCTCGACACAGCCGGAGGACTAAATACCCCTATAGATGGAAATAGGAATTCTACCTTGCCTCAGAGCAGAACCCCAAAGGATCGGCAGCCCCCCACAAATATTGACTGTGAGTAGTAGAGGAAAAGACACACGCAGGCAGGAAACAGGATTTAGCAAAAGAGGCCACTCTAGCTAAAATAGGAAAGGACAGGACAGAATACTAAGCGGTCATTATTAAAACCCTTCCAAAAATATCCACAGCAGAAAATACAAAAAATTCCACCATCTAACTAAAGATGTGGAGCGTATATCTGCAACTCCAGAGAATCCAGCAAGACAGAGAAAAACACTGACACAATCTAAGCTGGACAAGAGAAAACAAATGAATAGCACAGAATTATTGAGCACACAGCATGTGTGCCACAGAAACAAAAACCAGGCACTTATCTTTGCTGAATTGGCAGCAAGGCAGGAGGAACCAGACAAAGATCCAAAACCTCCCAGAACCATGGGCAACTGGCAAGGACTAATGAATCCTGCACACCTAAATACCCCAGTCAGAACTGCAATCAGCAGATACACCTGGCCAGGACTGCAACTCAGGGACAACTGCATTACCACCTACAACCACTGGAGGGAACCCAAAAGCAGAATTCACAACAGTACCCCCCCTTGAGTAGGGGTCATCGAACCCTCACCAGGGCCCCGAGGACGATCAGGACGAGCCAGATGAAAGGCACGGACCAACTCAGCAGCATGGACATCAGAGGCAAAAACCCAAGAATTATCCTCCTGGTCATAACCCTTCCATTTGACAAGGTACTGAAGCCTCCGCCTCGAAAAACGAGAATCCAAAATCTTCTCAACCACATACTCCAACTCTCCATCAACCAACACAGTGGCCGGAGGATCAACAGAGGGAACAACGGGCTCCACATATTTCCGCAATAAAGATCTATGGAAGACATTATGGATAGCAAAAGAGGCCGGAAGCGCCAATCGAAAAGACACTGGATTAATAATCTCAGAAATCCTATAAGGACCAATAAACCGAGGCTTAAACTTAGGGGAAGAAACCTTCATAGGAACATGACGGGAAGACAACCAGACCAGATCCCCAACCCGAAGCCGGGAACCAACACACCGACGACGGTTAGCAAAACGTTGAGCCTCCTCCTGAGACAACACCAAATTGTCCACCACATGAGCCCAAATCTGCTGCAACCTGTCAACCACAGAATCCACACCAGGACAGTCAGAAGGCTCAACCTGCCCAGAAGAAAAACGAGGATGAAAACCAAAATTACAAAAGAAAGGCGAAACCAAAGTAGCCGAACTAGCCCGATTATTAAGGGCAAACTCGGCCAATGGCAAGAAGGCCACCCAATCATCCTGATCAGCAGACACAAAGCATCTCAAATAAGTCTCCAAAGTCTGATTAGTTTGCTCGGTCTGGCCATTTGTCTGAGGATGAAATGCAGAAGAAAAAGACAAATCAATGCCCAGCCTAGCACAAAAGGCCTGCCAAAACCTAGAAACAAACTGGGAACTTATGTCGGACACAATATTCTTCGGAATACCATGCAGACGAACCACATGCTGAAAAAACAACGGAACCAAATCTGAAGAGGAAGGCAATTTAGGCAAAGGCACCAAATGAATCATCTTAGAGAATCGGTCACAAACAACCCAGATAACAGACATCTTCTGGGAAACCGGAAGATCAGAAATAAAATCCATAGAAATATGTGCCCAGGGCCTCTCAGGGACTGGCAATGGCAAAGGCAACCCACTAGCACGGGAACAACAAGGCTTGGCCCGCGCACAAGTCACACAAGACTGCACAAAAGAACACACATCACGTGACAAAGAAGGCCACCAAAAGGACCTACCAACCAAATCTCTGGTACCAAAAATACCAGGATGACCAGCCAACACAGAACAGTGAACCTCAGAAATCACTCTACTAGTCCATCTGTCAGGAACAAACAGTTTCCCCACTGGACAGCAGTCAGATCTGTCAACCTGAAATTCCTGAAGAACCCGTCGTAAATCAGGGGAAATGGCAGAAAGGACCACCCCTTCTTTCAGAATGCCAACCGGTTCAAGGACCTCAGGAGAATCAGGCAAAAAACTCCTAGAGAGGTCATCAGCCTTAATATTCTTAGAACCCGGAAGATACGAAACTACGAAATCAAAACGGGAAAAAAACAAGGACCATCGAGCCTGTCTAGGATTCAGCCGTTTGGCAGACTCGAGGTAAATCAAATTCTTATGATCGGTCAAGACCACAATACGGTGCTTAGCTCCCTCAAGCCAATGTCGCCACTCCTCAAACGCCCACCTCATAGCCAACAACACCCGATTGCCGACATCATAATTACGTTCAGCAGGCGAAAACTTACGGGAAAAGAAGGCAGACGGTTTCATCAAGGAACCAACAGAATCCCTCTGAGACAAAACGGCCCCTGCCCCAATCTCAGAAGCGTCAATCTCAACCTGAAACGGAAGAGAAACATCCGGTTGGCGCAACACCGGAGCAGAAGTAAATCGGCGTTTAAGCTCCTGAAAGGCAGAGACAGCCGCAGAGGACCAATTCGCCACATCAGCGCCTTTCTTCGTCAGATCGGTCAAGGGTTTAACCATGCTAGAGAAGTTAGCAATGAAACGGTGATAAATATTTGCAAAACCCAAAAATTTCTGAAGGCTCTTCACGGATGTGGGCTGAATCCAATCATGAATGGCCTGAACCTTAGCCGGATCCATCTCCATAGATGAGGGAGAAAAAATGAAGCCCAAAAAAGAAACCTTCTGCACCCCAAAGAGACACTTAGACCCCTTCACAAACAAAGCATTGTCACGAAGAATCTGAAATACCATCCTGACCTGTTGCACATGAGACTCCCAATAATCGGAAAAAATCAAAATATTGTCCAAATATACAATCAACAATTTATCAAGATAAGTCCGGAAGATATCATGCATGAAGGACTGAAAAACAGATGGAGCATTAGAAAGCCCGAATGGCATCACAAGATATTCAAAATGACCTTCGGGCGTATTAAACGCAGTTTTCCATTCATCACCCTGGTTAATACAAACAAGATTATATGCCCCCCGAAGGTCAATCTTAGTAAACCAACTAGCCCCCTTAATCCTAGCAAACAAATCAGAAAGCAAAGGTAAAGGGTATTGAAACTTGACCGTGATTTTATTCAAGAGGCGATAATCAATACAGGGTCTCAAGGAGCCATCCTTCTTAGCAACAAAAAAAATCCCGCTCCCAACGGTGAAGAAGATGGCCGAATATGCCCTTTCTCCAAAGACTCCTTAATATAGCTCCGCATGGCGGTATGTTCAGGCACAGACAGGTTGAAAAGTCGGCCTTTAGGAAACTTACAGCCTGGAATCAAGTCAATAGCACAATCGCAGTCCCTGTGCGGTGGAAGGGAACTGGACTTGGGCTCATCGAATACATCCTGAAAATCAGACAAAAACTCCGGAATTTCAGAAGGTGAAGAAGAGGAGATTGACATCAAAGGAACATCATTATGAACCCCCTGACAACCCCAACTAGTCACAGACATAGACTTCCAGTCCAACACAGGATTATGTACCTGCAACCACGGAAAACCCAGCACGATAGCATCATGCAAATTATGCAACACCAGAAATCGACAATCTTCCTGATGGGCTGGCGCCATGCGCATGGTCACCTGTGTCCAAAACTGGGGTTTATTTTTGCCAAAGGTGTAGCATCAATGCCCCTTAAAGGAATAGGGTTCTGCAAGGGCTGCAAGGGAAAACCACAACGCCTGGCAAACTCAAAGTCCATTAAGTTCAAGGCGGCGCCTGAATCCACAAACGCCATGAAAGAAAATGATGACAATGAGCAGATCAAAGACACAGATAACAGAAATTTAGGTTGTACAGTACTGATGGTAATTGAACTGGCGATCCTCTTTGTCCGCTTAGGGCAGACAGAAATGACATGAGAAGCATCGCCACAATAATAACACAACCTATTCTGACGTCTGAATCCTTGTCGTTCCGTTCTAGACAGAATCCTATCACACTGCATTGGCTCAGGAATTTGCTCTGAGGACAACGCCACAGCGCACACAGTTCTGCGCTCCCGCAAGCGCTGGTCAATCTGAATGGCCAGAGACATAGAATCACTCAGACCGGAAGGCGTGGGAAACCCCACCATAACATCTTTAACGGATTCAGAAAGACCCTCTCTGAAAATTGCCACCAAAGCATCATTATTCCATTTAGTCAACACAGACCATTTTCTGAATTTCTGACAATACAATTCTGCCGCCTCTTGACCCTGAGACAGGGCCAACAAGGTCTTCTCCGCTTGATCCAGAGAATTAGGTTCATCATATAATAATCCAAAAGCCTGAAAAAAGGAGTCTACATTAAGCAAAGCCGGATTCCCAGATTCCAGGGAAAATGCCCAATCCTGCGGGTCGCCACGCAGCAGGGAGATGATGATTTTAACCTGCTGAATGGAATCACCAGAAGATCGAGGTCTCAGAGCAAAAAACAGTTTACAGTTGTTTTTAAAACTCAAAACCCTGTCACCAAAAAAACAAATCAGGAGTAGGAATCTTCGGCTCTAAAACAGGAGTCTGAACAATATAATCAGAAATACCCTGTACCCTAGCAGCAAGCTGGTCCACACGAGAAGCTAATTCCTGAATATCCATGCTAGCACAAGACTCCTCACCCACCCAGAGAAAAGAGGGAAGAGAAGAGAAAGCAGAGTGCAGAAAAAAATGACTCAACACCTTTCTTCCCTTCTTCTGAGATGCATTTAACTCATTATTGGCCAGTTGTACTGTTATGAGCCGGTGACCTTGGAGCCGCATGGAACTTTCTCTGAGTTGGTGGAAACTGTACTGACCGCAAATCCTGAACTTAACACCGCAACTAGAAGTAGCCGTGGGGTGTGCCTAACAAAACCTAGACACCTCGACACAGCTGGAGGACTAAATACCCCTATAGATGGAAATAAGAATTCTACCTTGCCTCAGAGCAGAACCCCAAAGGATAGGCAGCCCCCCACAAATATTGACTGTGAGTAGTAGAGGAAAAGACGCACGCAGGCAGGAAACAGGATTTAGCAAAAGAGGCCACTCTAGCTAAAATAGGAAAGGACAGGACAGAATACTAAGCGGTCAGTATTAAAACCCTTCCAAAAATATCCACAGCAGAAAATACAAAAAATTCCACCATCTAACTAAAGATGTGGAGCGTATATCTGCAACTCCAGAGAATCCAACAAGACTGAGAAAACACTGACACAATCTAAGCTGGACAAGAGAAAACAAATGAATAGCACAAAATTATTAAGCACACAGCATGTGTGCCACAGAAACAAAAAACAGACACTTATCTTTGCTGAATTGGCAGCAAGGCAGGAGGAACCAGACAAAGATCCAAAACCTCCCAGAACCATGGACAACTGGAAAGGACTAATGAATCCTGCACACCTAAATACCCCAGTCAGAACTGCAATCAGCAGATACACCTGGGCATGACTGCAACTCAGGGACAACTGCATTACCACCTACAACCACTGGAGGGAACCCAAAAGCAGATTTCACAACACCCTACGCGCACGCTGCTGGATGTGCCGGTAAGCTGCCTCGGCTGATGGCGCCGCTGTGCAATAGCGTGGTGTGCGGGGGGCGTGGCTAATGCGGTGACGTCACCTGTCCAACTGACGGACACTATATTGGCATCCTATATTGGAGTTATTGATGTTATCACTCCTCCTGGTACTTTTCATCATGTTATTGCCCCTCCTGGTGCTCTTCATCATGTTATCGCTCCTCCTGGTGCTCTGCATCCTGTTAACATTAGGAAGACCAACATGACTTGGGTTATCACCACTCCTTTGGTCTCTTTTTATCTTTTTTATAACCAAAGAAAGAAAAACCCATAAAAAACCTCCCTGTTATTGATGAGGCTACAATACCATTTGGAGTAAAATATATAAAATGACTTGCTCTTTGCTCTATAACGTACCGTCATGTCCTCTGAAGTGAATTACGCTACTAAGTGGGTTGGCTCCGGACCCGTTATTAATTAAGAAATCGGAGCTGGTGGCAGTGGATTTGTCCTGCGCCTTTGGGAAAACTGGTAGCGACGGACGACATTGATAATTATTGTTCCCGCCTGAGTGGGAGTAATTATATTGCCCTCGCTGCTGTGTGCCCATTAGCCAGTACATAGTAAGGCAGCCTTTCTGGTGACTAATTATCCTAGACACAGTACTCCATCTGACCTGAGGGTAAGGGGGGCTCCATAGAGCTGCAAGTTCCAAACCGGAACTGGGAAGTGGGATATGGATAAATCCCCTTCAGAAAAGAACTGGGCAACCAAACAACGCCAGTTGATAACATATTGGGGTCAGCAGGGTGGGATGATAAAGTTATCCCCCTGTGATTTGGTGGGATCCGTGACATATTGGTGGCAGCGGTGTGATAATAGAGCATTAGTGATCGGGTTTGAGCAATCATTCCTCTCACTAAAAACTTGCACAGTTCTTGCAAGGACTTGGTGCAAAAAAATTTTGGAGAACAAGCTCCGTGTTTACTAGTCCTGAGACAATTGTGTGTACTTGTGATATAGATAAATCCTCTTCAGAAGGAACCAGGGGCAACCAAACAAGCCCGATTCGTGACAAATTGGTGTGAGTGGTGGGGATGATAAAGGTATCCTCCCTTGAACCGTGATAGATTGGTGGCAGCGCGGTAGGATCCGTGACAGGGATGGGAAGCAAGAAAGGGAAGCGGGGAGGGGAAGCAAAAAAAAAAATGGAAGAGGGGAGGGGAAGAAATAAGGGAAGAGGGGGAGGGGAAGCAAAAAAAAAATGGAAGAGGGGAGGGGAAAAAAAAAGGAAGAGGGGGAGGGGAAGCAAAAAAAGGGAAGAGGGGAGGGGAAGAAAAAGGGAAGAGGGGGAGGGGAAGCAAAAAAAAAGGGAAGAGGGGAGGGGAAGAAAAAAGGGAAGAGGGGGAGGGGAAGCAAGAAAAGGGAAGCAGAAGGAGGGAAAGCAAAAAAACGAAAGAGGAGGAAGGGAGGCAAAAATGGGAAGAGGGGGGGGGGAAGAAAAAAGGGAGGCGAGGGAGGGAAGCAAGAAAGGGATGCGGGGGAGGGGAAGCGAAGGAAGGGGAAAGACACAAGAAATGCAGTGTGAAATACATAAAATCATGTCATCACATGCGTGCACTTAAACACAAAAAGAAAGAAATTAATAATGAAACATAAATTCCTTGCGACCGTTCAGACCCACAGGATGGCAGGTTCCCAAATAGAAATCCAGTATGTCTCAGGTCATTAGAAGTCTCTTGATGATGGATGTGCAATGCGTTCTGCCCCAGAAATCCTGATTGTACTTCTCTGATGACAATGAATAAAATGCTTGGATACAAATGAAATGGCCGATGTGAACAGGAAAGAGAAGCAATGTCAGTTATGTGTGCGGAGGTTGTGACCTTCGCACTGCGGGTGGTGCGACCTACATACGAAATCGCATCCAATGCACTCGGTCATGTGGACGACATTGTGAGAGCTGCAGTTTATACATTGTTGGAGAATGTGCGCGTTGTGGCAGAATGTTTCCATGTTCTTCATCTAGATCCTCGGATGGGTTCACCATGTCTTCTGTCTGGCTGTGGGATTACAGAGGCTCAGTGATATAATATTTCCCAATGTCGCAGCTCTCTTACCAACTATGCGACAACCCGATTCTAAAATGGCCGATAAAGTGGAGTCCTCATATAAAATAGGAATATGTTTCTGAATCAGCAATCTCATTTTAGAGAACTGAGGACTATAATGAATAGAAAAGACGGCCATGCTACCATTGGGGACTTATCCTGTGCTTGTGGGTAACAAGATGTCACCATGTTACCATCGGGGACTTATCCTGTGCTTGTGGGTAACAAGATGTCACCATGTTACCATTGGGGACTTATCCTGTGCTTGTGTGTAACAAGATGTCACTGTGTTACCATTGGGGACTTATCCTGTGCTTGTGTGTAACAAGATGTCACTGTGTTACCATTGGGGACTTATCCTGTGCTTGTGTGTAACAAGATGTCACCGTGTTACCATTGGAGACATATCCTGTGCTTGTGGGTAACAAGATGTCACCATGTTACCATCGGGGACTTATCCTGTGCTTGTGTGTAGCAAGATGTCACCATGTTACCATTGGGGACTTATCCTGTGCTTGTGTGTAACAAGATGTCACTGTGTTACCATTGGGGACTTATCCTGTGCTTGTGTGTAGCAAGATGTCACTGTGTTACCATTGGGGACTTATCCTGTGCTTGTGTGTAACAAGATGTCACCATTGGGGACTTATCCTGTGCTTGTGTGTAGCAAGATGTCACTGTGTTACCATTAGGGACTTATCCTGTGCTTGTGTGTAGCAAGATGTCACTGTGTTACCATTGGGGACTTATCCTGTGCTTGTGTGTAACAAGATGTCGCCGTGTTACCATTAGGGACTTATCCTGTGCTTGTGTGTAACAAGATGTCACCGTGTTACCATTGGGGACTTATCCTGTGCTTGTGTGTAACAAGATGTCACCGTGTTACCATTGGGGACTTATCCTGTGCTTGTGTGTAACAAGATGTCACCGTGTTACCATTGGGGACTTATCCTGTGCTTGTGTGTAACAAGATGTCACCGTGTTACCATTGGGGACTTATCCTGTGCTTGTGTGTAACAAGATGTCACCGTGTTACCATTGGGGACTTATCCTGTGCTTGTGTGTAACAAGATGTCACTGTGTTACCATCGGGGACTTATCCTGTGCTTGTGTGTAACAAGATGTAGCCGTGTTACCATTGGGGACTTATCCTGTGCTTGTGTGTAACAAGATGTCACCGTGTTACCATTGGGGACTTATCCTGTGCTTGTGTGTAACAAGATGTCACCGTGTTACCATTGGGGACATATCCTGTGCTTGTGTGTAACAAGATGTCACCGTGTTACCATTGGAGACGTATCCTGTGCTTGTGTGTAACAAGATGTCACCGTGTTACCATTGGGGACTTATCCTGTGCTTGTGTGTAACAAGATGTCACTGTGTTACCATTGGGGACTTATCCTGTGCTTGTGTGTAACAAGATGTCACCGTGTTACCATTGGGGACTTATCCTGTGCTTGTGTGTAACAAGATGTCACCGTGTTCCCATCAGGGACTTATCCTGTGCTTGTGTGTAACAAGATGTCACCGTGTTACCATTGGGGACTTATCCTGTGCTTGTGGGTAACAAGATGTCACTGTGTTACCATTGGGGACTTATCCTGTGCTTGTGTGTAACAAGATGTCACCGTGTTACCATTGGGGACTTATCCTGCGCTTGTGTGTAACAAGATGTCACCGTGTTACCATTGGGGACTTATCCTGTGCTTGTGTGTAACAAGATGTCACCGTGTTACCATCGGGGACTTATCCTGTGCTTGTGTGTAACAAGATGTCACCGTGTTACCATTGGGGACTTATCCTGTGCTTGTGTGTAACAAGATGTCACCGTGTTACCATCGGGGACTTATCCTGTGCTTGTGTGTAACAAGATGTCACCGTGTTACCATTGGGGACTTATCCTGTGCTTGTGTGTAACAAGATGTCACTGTGTTACCATTGGGGACTTATCCTGTGCTTGTGTGTAACAAGATGTCACTGTGTTACCATTGGGGACTTATCCTGTGCTTGTGTGTAACAAGATGTCACTGTGTTACCATCGGGGACTTATCCTGTGCTTGTGTGTAACAAGATGTAGCCGTGTTACCATTGGGGACTTATCCTGTGCTTGTGGGTAACAAGATGTCGCCATGTTACCATTGGGGACTTATCCTGTGCTTGTGTGTAGCAAGATGTCACCATGTTACCATTGGGGACTTATCCTGTGCTTGTGGGTAACAAGATGTCACCGTGTTACCATTGGGGACTTATCCTGTGCTTGTGGGTAACAAGATGTCACCGTGTTACCATCGGGGACTTATCCTGTGCTTGTGGGTAACAAGATGTCACCGTGTTACCATCAGGGACTTATCCTGTGCTTGTGGGTAACAAGATGTCACTGTGTTACCATCGGGGACTTATCCTGTGCTTGTGTGTAACAAGATGTCACTGTGTTACCATCAGGGACTTATCCTGTGCTTGTGGGTAACAAGATGTCGCCATGTTACCATTGGGGACTTATCCTGTGCTTGTGGGTAACAAGATGTCACCGTGTTACCATCAGGGACTTATACTGTGCTTGTGGGTAACAAGATGTCACCGTGTTACCATTGGGGACTTATCCTGTGCTTGTGGGTAACAAGATGTCACCGTGTTACCATCAGGGACTTATCCTGTGCTTGTGGGTAACAAGATGTCACTGTGTTACCATCGGGGACTTATCCTGTGCTTGTGGGTAACAAGATGTCGCCATGTTACCATTGGGGACTTATCCTGTGCTTGTGGGTAACAAGATGTCGCCATGTTACCATTGGGGACTTATCCTGTGCTTGTGTGTAGCAAGATGTCACCATGTTACCATTGGGGACTTATCCTGTGCTTGTGGGTAACAAGATGTCACCGTGTTACCATTGGGGACTTATCCTGTGCTTGTGGGTAACAAGATGTCACCGTGTTACCATTGGGGACTTATCCTGTGCTTGTGGGTAACAAGATGTCACCGTGTTACCATTGGGGACTTATCCTGTGCTTGTGTGTAACAAGATGTCACCGTGTTACCATCAGGGACTTATCCTGTGCTTGTGGGTAACAAGATGTCGCCATGTTACCATCGGGGACTTATCCTGTGCTTGTGTGTAACAAGATGTCACAGTGTTACCATTGGGGACTTATCCTGTGCTAGTGTGTAGCAAGATGTCACCGTGTTACCATTGGGGACGTATCCTGTGCTTGTGTGTAACAAGATGCAGCTGTGTTACCATCAGGGACTTATCCTGTGCTTGTGTGTAACAAGATGTCACCGTGTTACCATTGGAGACGTATCCTGTGCTTGTGTGTAGCAAGATGTCACCGTGTTACCATCAGGGACTTATCCTGTGCTTGTGTGTAACAAGATGCAGCCGTGTTACCATCAGGGACTTATCCTGTGCTTGTGTGTAACAAGATGTCGCCATGTTACCATTGGGGACTTATCCTGTGCTTGTGTGTAGCAAGATGTCACCGTGTTACCATCAGGGACTTATCCTGTGCTTGTGTGTAGCAAGATGTCACCGTGTTACCATCAGGGACTTATCCTGTGCTTGTGGGTAACAAGATGTCGCCATGTTACCATTGGGGACTTATCCTGTGCTTGTGTGTAACAAGATGTAGCCGTGTTCCCATCGGGGACTTATCCTGTGCTTGTGTGTAACAAGATGTCACCGTGTTACCATTGGGGACTTATCCTGTGCTTGTGTGTAACAAGATGTAGCCGTGTTCCCATCAGGGACTTATCCTGTGCTTGTGTGTAACAAGATGTCACTGTGTTACCATCGGGGACTTATCCTGTGCTTGTGTGTAACAAGATGTCACCGTGTTACCATTGGGGACTTATCCTGTGCTTGTGGGTAACAAGATGTCGCCATGTTACCATTGGGGACTTATCCTGTGCTTGTGTGTAACAAGATGTAGCCGTGTTCCCATTGGGGACTTATCCTGTGCTTGTGTGTAACAAGATGTAGCCGTGTTCCCATCAGGGACTTATCCTGTGCTTGTGTGTAACAAGATGTCACCGTGTTACTATTGGGGATTTATCCTGTGCTTGTGGGTAACAAGATATCACCGTGTTACCATTGGGGACTTATCCTGTGCTTGTGTGTAACAAGATGTCACCGTGTTACCATTGGGGACTTATCCTGTGCTTGTGGGTAACAAGATATCACCGTGTTACCATTGGGGACTTATCCTGTGCTTGTGTGTAACAAGATGTCACTGTGTTACCATTGGGGACTTATCCTGTGCTTGTGTGTAACAAGATGTCACCGTGTTACCATTGGGGACTTATCCTGTGCTTGTGTGTAACAAGATGTCACTGTGTTACCATTGGGGACTTATCCTGTGCTTGTGTGTAACAAGATGTCACCGTGTTCCCATCAGGGACTTATCCTGTGCTTGTGTGTAACAAGATGTCACTATGCTACCATTGGGGACTTATCCTGTGCTTGTGTGTAACAAGATGTCACTGTGTTACCATTGGGGACTTATCCTGTGCTTGTGTGTAACAAGATGTCACCGTGTTACCATTGGGGACTTATCCTGTGCTTGTGTGTAACAAGATGTCACCGTGTTACCATTGGAGACGTATCCTGTGCTTGTGTGTAACAAGATGTCACCGTGTTACCATTGGGGACTTATCCTGTGCTTGTGTGTAACAAGATGTCACTGTGTTACCATTGGGGACTTATCCTGTGCTTGTGTGTAACAAGATGTCACCGTGTTACCATTGGGGACTTATCCTGTGCTTGTGTGTAACAAGATGTCACCGTGTTCCCATCAGGGACTTATCCTGTGCTTGTGTGTAACAAGATGTCACTATGCTACCATTGGGGACTTATCCTGTGCTTGTGTGTAACAAGATGTCACTGTGTTACCATTGGGGACTTATCCTGTGCTTGTGGGTAACAAGATGTCACCGTGTTACCATTGGGGACTTATCCTGTGCTTGTGTGTAACAAGATGTCACCGTGTTACCATTGGGGACTTATCCTGTGCTTGTGTGTAACAAGATGTCACCGTGTTACCATTGGGGACTTATCCTGTGCTTGTGTGTAACAAGATTTCACCGTGTTACCATTGGGGACTTATCCTGTGCTTGTGTGTAACAAGATGTCACCGTGTTACCATTGGGGACTTATCCTGTGCTTGTGTGTAACAAGATGCAGCCGTGTTACCATTGGAGACGTATCCTGTGCTTGTGTGTAACAAGATGTCACCGTGTTACCATTGGGGACTTATCCTGTGCTTGTGTGTAACAAGATGTCACTGTGTTACCATTGGGGACTTATCCTGTGCTTGTGTGTAACAAGATGTCACCGTGTTACCATTGGGGACTTATCCTGTGCTTGTGTGTAACAAGATGTCACCGTGTTCCCATCAGGGACTTATCCTGTGCTTGTGTGTAACAAGATGTCACTATGCTACCATTGGGGACTTATCCTGTGCTTGTGTGTAACAAGATGTCACCGTGTTACCATTGGGGACTTATCCTGTGCTTGTGTGTAACAAGATGTCACCGTGTTACCATTGGAGACGTATCCTGTGCTTGTGTGTAACAAGATGTCACCGTGTTACCATTGGAGACGTATCCTGTGCTTGTGTGTAACAAGATGTCACTGTGTTACCATCGGGGACTTATCCTGTGCTTGTGTGTAACAAGATGTAGCCGTGTTACCATTGGGGACTTATCCTGTGCTTGTGTGTAACAAGATGTCACTGTGTTACCATTGGGGACTTATCCTGTGCTTGTGTGTAACAAGATGTCACTGTGTTACCATTGGGGACTTATCCTGTGCTTGTGTGTAACAAGATGTCACCGTGTTACCATTGGAGACATATCCTGTGCTTGTGTGTAACAAGATATCACCGTGTTACCATTGGGGACTTATCCTGTGCTTGTGTGTAACAAGATGTCACCGTGTTACCATTGGAGACGTATCCTGTGCTTGTGTGTAACAAGATGTCACCGTATTACCATTGGGGACTTATCCTGTGCTTGTGTGTAACAAGATGTCACTGTGTTACCATTGGGGACTTATCCTGTGCTTGTGTGTAACAAGATGTCACCGTGTTACCATTGGGGACTTATCCTGTGCTTGTGTGTAACAAGATGTCACCGTGTTCCCATCAGGGACTTATCCTGTGCTTGTGTGTAACAAGATGTCACTATGCTACCATTGGGGACTTATCCTGTGCTTGTGTGTAACAAGATGTCACCGTGTTACCATTGGGGACTTATCCTGTGCTTGTGTGTAACAAGATGTCACCGTGTTACCATTGGAGACGTATCCTGTGCTTGTGTGTAACAAGATGTCACTGTGTTACCATCGGGGACTTATCCTGTGCTTGTGTGTAACAAGATGTAGCCGTGTTACCATTGGGGACTTATCCTGTGCTTGTGTGTAACAAGATGTCACTGTGTTACCATTGGGGACTTATCCTGTGCTTGTGTGTAACAAGATGTAGCCGTGTTACCATTGGAGACGTAGCCTGTGCTTGTGTGTAACAAGATGTCACCGTGTTACCATTGGGGACTTATCCTGTGCTTGTGTGTAACAAGATGTCATTGTGTTACCATTGGAGACTTATCCTGTGCTTGTGTGTAACAAGATGTCACCGTGTTACCATTGGGGACTTATCCTGTGCTTGTGTGTAACAAGATGTCACCGTGTTACCATTGGGGACTTATCCTGTGCTTGTGTGTAACAAGATGTCACCGTGTTACCATCGGGGACTTATCCTGTGCTTGTGTGTAACAAGATGTAGCCGTGTTACCATTGGGGACTTATCCTGTGCTTGTGTGTAACAAGATGTAGCCGTGTTACCATTGGAGACGTAGCCTGTGCTTGTGTGTAACAAGATGTCACCGTGTTACCATTGGGGACTTATCCTGTGCTTGTGTGTAACAAGATGTCACCGTGTTACCATTGGGGACTTATCCTGTGCTTGTGTGTAACAAGATGTCACTGTGTTACCATTGGGGACTTATCCTGTGCTTGTGTGTAACAAGATGTCACCGTGTTACCATTGGGGACTTATCCTGTGCTTGTGTGTAACAAGATGTCACTATGCTACCATTGGGGACTTATCCTGTGCTTGTGTGTAACAAGATGTCACCGTGTTACCATTGGGGACTTATCCTGTGCTTGTGTGTAACAAGATGTCACCGTGTTACCATTGGGGACTTATCCTGTGCTTGTGTGTAACAAGATGTCACCGTGTTACCATTGGGGACTTATCCTGTGCTTGTGTGTAACAAGATGTCACCGTGTTACCATTGGGGACTTATCCTGTGCTTGTGTGTAACAAGATGTCACCGTGTTACCATTGGGGACTTATCCTGTGCTTGTGTGTAACAAGATGTCACTGTGTTACCATTGGGGACTTATCCTGTGCTTGTGTGTAACAAGATGTCACCGTGTTACCATTGGGGACTTATCCTGTGCTTGTGTGTAACAAGATGTCACCGTGTTCCCATCAGGGACTTATCCTGTGCTTGTGTGTAACAAGATGTCACTATGCTACCATTGGGGACTTATCCTGTGCTTGTGTGTAACAAGATGTCACCGTGTTACCATTGGGGACTTATCCTGTGCTTGTGTGTAACAAGATGTCACCGTGTTACCATTGGAGACGTATCCTGTGCTTGTGTGTAACAAGATGTCACTGTGTTACCATCGGGGACTTATCCTGTGCTTGTGTGTAACAAGATGTAGCCGTGTTACCATTGGGGACTTATCCTGTGCTTGTGTGTAACAAGATGTCACTGTGTTACCATTGGGGACTTATCCTGTGCTTGTGTGTAACAAGATGTAGCCGTGTTACCATTGGAGACGTAGCCTGTGCTTGTGTGTAACAAGATGTCACCGTGTTACCATTGGGGACTTATCCTGTGCTTGTGTGTAACAAGATGTCATTGTGTTACCATTGGAGACTTATCCTGTGCTTGTGTGTAACAAGATGTCACCGTGTTACCATTGGGGACTTATCCTGTGCTTGTGTGTAACAAGATGTCACCGTGTTACCATTGGGGACTTATCCTGTGCTTGTGTGTAACAAGATGTCACCGTGTTACCATCGGGGACTTATCCTGTGCTTGTGTGTAACAAGATGTAGCCGTGTTACCATTGGGGACTTATCCTGTGCTTGTGTGTAACAAGATGTAGCCGTGTTACCATTGGAGACGTAGCCTGTGCTTGTGTGTAACAAGATGTCACCGTGTTACCATTGGGGACTTATCCTGTGCTTGTGTGTAACAAGATGTCACCGTGTTACCATTGGGGACTTATCCTGTGCTTGTGTGTAACAAGATGTCACTGTGTTACCATTGGGGACTTATCCTGTGCTTGTGTGTAACAAGATGTCACCGTGTTACCATTGGGGACTTATCCTGTGCTTGTGTGTAACAAGATGTAGCCGTGTTACCATTGGGGACTTATCCTGTGCTTGTGTGTAACAAGATGTCATTGTGTTACCATTGGGGACTTATCCTGTGCTTGTGTGTAACAAGATGTCACTGTGTTACCATCGGGGACTTATCCTGTGCTTGTGTGTAACAAGATGTCACTGTGTTACCATTGGGGACTTATCCTGTGCTTGTGTGTAACAAGATGTCACCGTGTTACCATTGGGGACTTATCCTGTGCTTGTGTGTAACAAGATGTCACCGTGTTACCATTGGGGACTTATCCTGTGCTTGTGTGTAACAAGATGTCACTGTGTTACCATTGGGGACTTATCCTGTGCTTGTGTGTAACAAGATGTCACCGTGTTACCATTGGAGACTTATCCTGTGCTTGTGTGTAACAAGATGTCACTGTGTTACCATTGGGGACTTATCCTGTGCTTGTGTGTAACAAGATGTCACTGTGTTACCATTGGGGACTTATCCTGTGCTTGTGTGTAACAAGATGTCACTGTGTTACCATTGGGGACTTATCCTGTGCTTGTGTGTAACAAGATGTCACCGTGTTACCATTGGGGACTTATCCTGTGCTTGTGTGTAACAAGATGTCACCGTGTTACCATTGGGGACTTATCCTGTGCTTGTGTGTAACAAGATGTCACCGTGTTACCATTGGGGACTTATCCTGTGCTTGTGTGTAACAAGATGTCACTGTGTTACCATTGGGGACTTATCCTGTGCTTGTGTGTAACAAGATGTCACCGTGTTACCATTGGGGACTTATCCTGTGCTTGTGTGTAACAAGATGTCATTGTGTTACCATTGGGGACTTATCCTGTGCTTGTGTGTAACAAGATGTCACTGTGTTACCATTGGGGACTTATCCTGTGCTTGTGTGTAACAAGATGTCACCGTGTTACCATTGGAGACTTATCCTGTGCTTGTGTGTAACAAGATGTAGCAGTGTTATCTTGAGAAGACTCAGAAATGCAACACAGACGTCGTCCAGCAACACCAAAGAGAAAGAGAAAAATAGCCGACTGCAATAGCTCCAAGCCTCAACAAGGGGAAATGGAGATATCACCAGCGATTCCCAGCAGCAGGCCCGGTCAAGGTGTGTCAACTAGAGCAGTAGAAAGGTTGCCACTGGGTCAAAGAGTAAGAAGGGTTAAAAAGGTGTCTGCATAGCCAAACTCAGAGACCTTCCACAGCCAGATGCAGAGCAACTGTCTGCAGCGTCTGACACACCCGCGACACCTATTAAAGCAGGCTAATGCATAAATTGAGTTATCGGCATATACCCCCAGAAAATACACAATATTAGAATGGATTATGGGTAGATGGATGAAAATTGGATAACAGATTACAGGTTTGGTGTCATTGGTTTGTCTCCTGGAAGCTTTCCTGCTTATGGCTCTCACCAGTGCACTGTTGGGCACTCCCATGTCTTATATGATTTGGGTCCTGGCTAGCACTCACTGTCAGAGATAGCTTATGCTGCATGGCTAGTTGTTGTTTGTGGTTATTATGGGAGATGGCGTTTGGTGAATTTATCTGTGATTGTTGCTTGGGTGTGTGTGATAATTTCCTTTCTTCTCCTATTTTGGATTAACCCCATCCTCCACTCCCCAGTGCATTCCTCTTTTGTCTGAGTGAGTATATTTGTATGTTTGGCATTTCACTTTATCCCCGTTTGTGTTACCTTGTTAGTCTAGTTGGTGTGCTACGGTACACTACTACTCCCCTCTTCCCTGCGTGGGGGAATGGTAAAGACTGAGGGTGGATTCAGGAGCTAAGGCAAGGTACGTGGCCCCGGCGTCTTCACCATCAGATGTAATATGGGGAACAGGGAGAGCCAGGGCGCCCCCTAGTGTTAGGGACAGAGAAAGAGACCCTGGTCCCCGGACACCTGACAACAGAGTCGTGACATTATGACATTAGCTCTGATCGAAACTGTTTTTTGATCCATTATGGATGCTATCACTGCTCTGACAGGGCATCGCCAGCAGCTCAGCCTGGAGGTGACAGATCTATACGCTGTCGTTTTGCAGCACCCTAACACATCAGGTTTGGGGACCATGACTCCCAGGCAACCCTTAGTGGAGCCCAGCATCGCTTTGCCTGACAGGTTCTCTGAGGGGCGTGACAAGTTTATTGTTTTCAGGGAGACCCGCAAACTGTACTTCAGGTTACGTTCTGGTTCCTCAGGAATCGTGGAGCAACGGGTGGGGAGAATAATCTCGCTCCTTCAGGGCGACCCCCAAGCATGGGCATTGTCTCTCCCGTATGACTCCCAGTCACTCCAGATGGTGGAATTTTTTCTGGCACTGGGTCATATATATGATGGCCCCAACCGCATCTCCCTGGCTGAGTCCACACTGCGTCAGCATCAGCGGGGAGACCGGCTGGTGGAGGAATATTGCTCCCGAATTTCAGAAGTGGTTCACTGACACTAAGTGGAATGACTCCCACTGATTAGCCAGTTCTTTGAAGAGCTATCAGTAATGGTGGAGAATGCCTTAGCCCTGTATGAGTCTCCAATTTACATTTAGATTGTGAGCCCCAACAGGGACAGCGATGACAATGTGTGCAAAAAACTGTAAAGCGCTGCGGAATATCTTAGCGCTATATAAAAAAATAAAGATTATTATTATTACCATGAGGTTGCCACGCCGGAGACAAAAAGAGACACCCCAATGTGCAGGATATCCAGGGCCAAAGGAAACCTGGTCTGAGTAATCTGAGGAACTTATGCAGTTGTGAGGGGCAACTCATTCTGGAAAGCAGTCTGTTTGGCGCAAAGTGGGAGTAAATTTTTTACTGTGGTAGAAAGGGCCATTTCGCGGGCACGTGTTGTCATTATTATTTATTTTTATAGCACCATTGATTCCATGGTGCTGTACATGAGAAGGGGTCACATACAAATTACAGATATCACTTACAGTAAGCAAACTAACAATGACAGACTGATACAGAGGGGCGAGGACCCTGCCCCCGCGGGCTTACATTCTACAGGATTATGGGGAAGGAGACAATAGGTTGAGAGTTGCAGGAGCTCCGGTGTTGGTGAGGCGGTAGCTCCTGTGTTGGTGAGGCGGTAGCTCCGGTGTTGGTGAGGCGGTAGCTCCGGTGTTGGTGAGGCGGTAGCTCCGGTGTTGGTGAGGCGGTAGCTCCGCTGTTGGTGAGGCGGTAGCTCCGGTGTTGGTGAGGCGGTAGCTTCGGTGTTGGTGAGGCGGTAGCTTCGGTAGTGGTGAGGAGGCAGCGGGGTCAGTGCAGGCTGTAGGCTTTCCTGAAGAGATGAATTTTCAGGTTCCGTCTGAAGGATCCGACTGTGGTTGATAGTCGGACGTGTTGGGGCAGAGAGTTCCAGAGGATGAGGGATATTCGGGAGAAGTCTTGGAGGCGATTGGATGAGGAGCGAATAAGTGTGGAGGAGAGAAGGAGGTCTTGGGAGGATCGGAGATCACGTGAGGGAAGATATCGAGAGATCAGTTCAGAGATATATGGAGGAGACAGGTTATGGATGGCTTTGTAGGTCAGTATTAGTAGTTTGAACTGGATACGCTGAGGGAATGGGAGCCAGTGAAGAGATTTGCAGAGGGGAGAAGCAGAGGAGTAGTGAGGAGGGAGATGAATTAGTCAGGCAGCAGAGTTAAGGATGGACTGGAGAGGTGCAAGGGTGATAGCAGGGAGGCCACAGAAAAGGATGTTGCAGTCGTCGAGGCGGGAGATGATGAGGGCGTGCACAAGCATTTTAGTAGATTGATGGTTGAGGAAAGGAAGGATTCTGGAGATATTTTTGAGCTGGAGGTGACAGGAGGTGGAAAGAGCTTGAATGTGCGGTTTGAAGGCCAGGGCAGAGTCAAGGGTTACTCTGAGGTAGCGGACTTCCGGTACGGGGAAAAGCGTGATGTCATTTATTTTGATAGATAGATAAGGTAAGGAAGATCTGTGAGATGGAGGAAAGATGATGAGTTCAGATTTGTCCACATTGATTTTGAGGAAGCGAGAGGAGAAGAAGGAGGATATGGCTGATAGACACTCCAGGATTCTGGACAGCAGAGAGGTGACGTCTGGGCCAGAAAGGTAGATCTGAGTGTCATCAGCATAAAGGTGGTACTGGAATACATGGGATTTTATGAGTTGTCCCAGGCCAAGTGTATAGATTGAGAAGAGTAGGGGCCCTAGAACAGAGCCTTGGCGACTCCAACAGAGAGAGGGTGTGTTACAGAACCCCCAGCACCAAGAATGTTATGCAGTATATGTATGTATAACAGTTTCCATGTGAAATGCATCAGTCCACAGGCTGCGCCCATGGACAAGATATTCTCTTTCTGACATAGTAACATAGTAACATAGTTAGTAAGGCCGAAAAAAGACATTTGTCCATCCAGTTCAGCCTATATTCCATCATAATAAATACCCAGATCTACGTCCTTCTACAGAACCTAATAATTGTATGATACAATATTGTTCTGCTCCAGGAAGACATCCAGGCCTCTCTTGAACCCCTCGACTGAGTTCGCCATCACCACCTCCTCAGGCAAGCAATTCCAGATTCTCACTGCCCTAACAGTAAAGAATCCTCTTCTATGTTGGTGGAAAAACCTTCTCTCCTCCAGACGCAAAGAATGCCCCCTTGTGCCCGTCACCTTCCTTGGTATAAACAGATCCTCAGCGAGATATTTGTATTGTCCCCTTATATACTTATACATGGTTATTAGATCGCCCCTCAGTCGTCTTTTTTCTAGACTAAATAATCCTAATTTCGCTAATCTATCTGGGTATTGTAGTTCTCCCATCCCCTTTATTAATTTTGTTGCCCTCCTTTGTACTCTCTCTAGTTCCATTATATCCTTCCTGAGTACCGGTGCCCAAAACTGGACACAGTACTCCATGTGCGGTCTAACTAGGGATTTGTACAGAGGCAGTATAATGCTCTCATCATGTGTATCCAGACCTCTTTTAATGCACCCCATGATCCTGTTTGCCTTGGCAGCTGCTGCCTGGCACTGGCTGCTCCAGGTAAGTTTATCATTAACTAGGATCCCCAAGTCCTTCTCCCTGTCAGATTTACCCAGTGGTTTCCCGTTCAGTGTGTAATGGTGATATTGATTCCCTCTTCCCATGTGTATAACCTTACATTTATCATTGTTAAACCTCATCTACCACCTTTCAGCCCAAGTTTCCAACTTATCCAGATCCATCTGTAGCAGAATACTGTCTTCTCTTGTATTAACTGCTTTACATAGTTTTGTATCATCTGCAAATATCGATATTTTACTGTGTAAACCTTCTACCAGATCATTAATGAATATGTTGAAGAGAACAGGTCCCAATACTGACCCCTGCGGTACCCCACTGGTCACAGCGACCCAGTTAGAGACTATACCATTTATAACCACCCTCTGCTTTCTATCACTAAGCCAGTTACTAACCCATTTACACACATTTTCCCCCAGGCCAAGCATTCTCATTTTGTGTACCAACCTCTTGTGCGGCACGGTATCAAACGCTTTGGAAAAATCGAGATATACCATGTCCAATGACTCACCGTGGTCCAGCCTATAGCTTACCTCTTCATAAAAACTGATTAGATTGGTTTGACAGGAGCGATTTCTCATAAACCCATGCTGATATGGAGTTAAACAGTTATTCTCATTGAGATAATCCAGAATAACATCCCTCAGAAACCCTTCAAATATTTTACCAACAATAGAGGTTAGACTTACTGGCCTATAATTTCCAGGTTCACTTTTAGAGCCCTTTTTGAATATTGGCACCACATTTGCTATGCGCCAGTCCTGCGGAACAGACCCTGTCGCTATAGAGTCACTAAAAATAAGAAATAATGGTTTATCTATTACATTACTTAGTTCTCTTAGTACTCGTGGGTGTATGCCATCCGGACCCGGAGATTTATCTATTTTAATCTTATTTAGCCGGTTTCGCACCTCTTCTTGGGTTAGATTGGTGACCCTTAATATAGGGTTTTCATTGTTTCTTGGGATTTCACCTAGCATTTCATTTTCCACCGTGAATACCGTGGAGAAGAAGGTGTTTAATATGTTAGCTTTTTCCTCGTCATCTACAACCATTCTTTCCTCACTATTTTTTAAGGGGCCTACATTTTCAGTTTTTATTCTTTTACTATTGATATAGTTGAAGAACAGTTTGGGATTAGTTTTACTCTCCTTAGCAATGTGCTTCTCTGTTTCCTTTTTGGCAGCTTTAATTAGTTTTTTAGATAAAGTATTTTTCTCCCTATAGTTTTTTAGAGCTTCAATGGTGCCATCCTGCTTTAGTAGTGCAAATGCTTTCTTTTTACTGTTAATTGCCTGTCTTACTTCTTTGTTTAGCCACATTGGGTTTTTCCTATTTCTAGTCCTTTTATTCCCACAAGGTATAAACCGCTTACACTGCCTATTTAGGATGTTCTTAAACATTTCCCATTTATTATCTGTATTCTCATTTCTGAGGATATTGTCCCAGTCTACCAGATTAAGGGCATCTCTAAGCTGTTCAAACTTTGCCTTCCTAAAGTTCAATGTTTTTGTGACTCCCTGACAAGTCCCCCTAGTGAAAGACAGGTGAAACTGCACAATATTGTGGTCGCTATTTCCTAGATGCCCGACCACCTGCAGATTTGTTATCCTGTCAGGTCTATTAGATAGTATTAGGTCTAAAAGTGCTGCTCCTCTGGTTGGATTCTGCACCAATTGTGAAAGATAATTTTTCTTGGTTATTAGCAGAAACCTGTTGCCTTTATGGGTTTCACAGGTTTCTGTTTCCCAGTTAATATCCGGGTAGTTAAAGTCCCCCATAACCAGGACCTCATTATGGGTTGCAGCTTCATCTATCTGCTTTAGAAGTAGACTTTCCATGGTTTCTGTTATATTTGGGGGTTTGTAACAGACCCCAATGAGAATTTTGTTACCATTTTTCCCTCCATGAATTTCAACCCATATGGACTCGACATCCTCATTCCCTTCGCTAATATCCTCCCTTAAAGTGGACTTTAGACAAGACTTTACATAGAGACAAACCCCTCCTCCTCTCCGATTTTTACGATCCTTCCTAAACAGACTGTAACCCTGTAAGTTAACTGCCCAGTCATAGCTTTCATCTAACCATGTCTCGGTTATTCCCACTATGTCAAAGTTACCTGTAGATATTTCTGCTTCTAGTTCTTCCATCTTGTTTGTCAGGCTTCTGGCGTTTGCGAGCATGCAGTTTAGAGGATTTTGTTTTGTTCCAATCTCCTCACTGTGGATTGTTTTAGAAATGTTCTTACCTCCCTTCTGAGTATGTTTTCCTGGGTCGTCTTTGTTCGAGTCTAATGTTTTTCTTCCCGTCCCCTCTTCTTCTAGTTTAACGCCCTCCTGATGAGTGTAGCGAGTCTTCTGGCGAATGTGTGTTTCCCAGGTTTGTTGAGGTGTAGTCCGTCTCTGGCGAGGAGTCCATCATACCAGTAATTCACACCGTGGTCCAGGAATCCAAATCCTTGTTGTCTGCACCATCGTCTTAGCCAGTTGTTTGCATCAAGGATCCTGTTCCATCTCCTGGTGCCATGCCCGTCTACTGGAAGGATAGAAGAAAAAACTACCTGTGCATCCAGTTCCTTTACTTTCTTCCCCAACTCTTCAAAGTCCTTGCAGATTGTCGGTAGGTCCTTCCTTGCCGTGTCATTGGTGCCAACATGTATCAGAAGAAATGGGTGGACGTCCTTGGAGCTGAAGAGCTTTGGTATCCTATCGGTCACATCCTTGATCATCGCACCTGGAAGGCAGCATACTTCTCTTGCAGTTATGTCCGGTCTGCAGATGGCTGCTTCTGTGCCTCTCAGTAGTGAGTCTCCCACCACCACCACTCTTCGTTGCTTCTTGGCTGTACTTTTTGCTGTCACTTGTTGCTGTGTGCCCTTTTCTTTTTTGCTTGCTGGTATTGCTTCATTCTTAGGTGTGCCATCTTCATCCTCTACAAAGATTTGATATCGGTTCTTCAGTTGTGTGGTTGGTGATTTCTCCATGGTCTTCTTGCTTCTTTTGGTCACATGCTTCCACTCATCTGCTTTTGGAGGTTCTCTGACACTTTTTGCACCTTCTGTGACCAGTAGAGATGCTTCTGTTCTGTTTAGAAAGTCTTCATTCTCTTTGATGAGTTTCAAAGTTGCTATTCTTTCTTCCAGACCCCGCACCTTTTCTTCTAAAAGGGCCACTAGTCTACACTTCTGACAGGTGAAATTGGATTCTTCTTCTGCTCGATCTGTGAACATGTAGCACATGCTGCAGCTCACCATGTAGGTTGTCACATCTGCCATGTTGCTCCTAGATCCTGCTGACTTGCTGTGTGTTTTTCTTCTTGTGTAATCTACTCAGCCAAGCTCTCTTGCAATAATGTCCTACAGGCAAAAATTTGGTGATGCTTTCGAAGCAGCTGGTCCCGGCTGTACCCAACGATCTTCTAGCTTAGGGAGACTTCGCTTCTCCCAGAAGGCACCTGGAATATGCAAATTAGCCTCCTGAAGCTTGAATCCCTGGTCCCCCCCACCTTTGTAATTCCCACAGTAAATAGCGGCAGGCTCCGGCCCCCTGCGGCTATTGTAATGTAGGTCTGGCCTGCTGTGTTCCTATTGGCCTGTCCTGTGTATCTGTGTTATATATTCTGTGTGCTGAAAATAAAGTGTGTTCTTTTAGACTGGAAATACGTGGGGTAGCAGCCAGCTTTTATATGCTCTCACGTAACCAAGGAATTCCAGCCAGCGTCCTTCATTTAGAATCCAGCAAAAGCAGCACAGACCTCCTGAAACACGGGGTGGTACTGAAAGAGGTACCCCAGCTTGGTAGACCCCGTTACAGGGTGGGATGAGGAGGTAGTGTGGGAGTGGGAAACGCGAGGTCTTTGGGGCCAAAGGAAACGAGGATCTACATAGTAAGTTACATAGTTACATAGTTATTAAGGTTGAAGGAAGACTATGTCCATCTAGTTCAACCCATAGCCTAACCTAACATGCCCTAACATGTTGATCCAGAGGAAGGCAAAAAAAACCCCATGTGGCAAAGAGTAAGCTCCACCTTGGGGAAAAAAATTCCTTCCCGACTCCACATACGGCAATCAGACTAGTTCTCTGGATCAACGGCCTATCAAGGAATCTAGTGTATATACCATGTAACATTATACTTTTCCAGAAAGGTATCCAGTCCCCTCTTAAATTTCAGTAATGAATCACTCATTACAACATCATACGGCAGAGAGTTCCATAGTCTCACTGCTCTTACAGTAAAGAATCCACGTCTGTTATTATGCTTAAACCTTTTTTCCTCCAACCGCAGAGGATGCCCCCTTGTCCCTGTTTCAGGTCTATGATTAAAAAGATCATCAGAAAGGTCTTTGTACTGTCCCCTCATATATTTATACATTAAAATAAGATCACCCCTTAGTCTTCGTTTTTCCAAACTAAATAGCCCCAAGTGTAATAACCTATCTTGGTATTGCAGACCCCCCAGTCCTCTAATAACCTTGGTCGCTCTTCTCTGCACCCGCTCCAGTTCAGCTATGTCTTTCTTAAACACCGGAGACCAGAACTGTGCACAGTATTCTAAGTGTGGTCGCACTAGTGACTTGTATAGAGGTAAAATTATATTCTCCTCATGAGCATCTATGCCTCTTTTACTGCATCCCATTATTTTATTTGCCTTTGTAGCAGCTGCCTGACACTGGCCACTGAATATGAGTTTGTCATCCACCCATACACCCAGGTCTTTTTCATTGACGGTTTTGCCCAGAGTTTTAGAATTAAGCGCATAATTATACATCTTATTACTTCTACCCAAGTGCATGACCTTACATTTATCCCCATTAAAGCTCATTTGCCATTTATCAGCCCAAGCTTCTAGTTTACATAAATCATCCTGTAATATAAAATTGTCCTCCTCTGTATTGATTACCCTGCAGAGTTTAGTGTCCTCTGCAAATATTGAAATTCTACTCTGAATGCCCCCTACAAGGTCATTAATAAATATGTTAAAAAGAAGAGGGCCCAATACTGACCCCTGTGGTACCCCACTGCTAACCGCGACCCAGTCCGAGTGTGCTCCATTAATAACCACCCTTTGTTTCCTATCCCTGAGCCAGCTCTCAACGCACTTACACATATTTTCCCCTATCCCCATTATTCTCATTTTATGTATCAACCTTTTGTGTGGCACCGTATCAAAAGCTTTTGAAAAGTCCATATACACTACATCCACTGGGTTCCCTTGGTCCAGTCCGGAACTTACCTCTTCATAGAAACTGATCAAATTAGTCTGACATGAACGGTCCCTAGTAAACCCGTGCTGATACTGGGTCATGAGGTTATTCCTCTTCAGATACTCCAGTATAGCGTCCCTTAGAATGCCCTCCAGGATTTTACCCACAGTAGAGGTTAAGCTTACTGGCCTATAGTTTCCGAGTTCAGTTTTTGTCCCCTTTTTGAATATTGGCACCACATTTGCTATACGCCAGTCCTGTGGTACAGACCCTGTTATTATGGAGTCTCTAAAGATTAATAATAATGGTCCATCGATGACTGTACTTAATTCCTGCAGTACTCGGGGGTGGATCCCATCCGGGCCCGGAGATTTGTCAATTTTAGTGATTTTTAGACGCCGCCGCACTTCCTGCTGGGTTAAGCAGGTGACATTTAATTGGGAATTTTTATCACTAGACATTTTGTCTGCCATGGGATTTTCTTGTGTAAATACTGATGAAAAAAAGTCATTTAGCATATTGGCTTTTTCCTCATCCTCATCCACCATCTCACCCAGACTATTTTTAAGGGGCCAACACTATCATTTTTTAGTTTCTTACTATTTACGTAGTTAAAGAATATTTTAGGATTATTTTTCCTCTCTCTGGCAATGAGTCTCTCTGTCTCAATCTTTGCTGCCTTGATTTGCTTTTTACAGAATGTATGTAATTTTTTGTATTTATTTAATGCCTCATCACTACCTACTTCCTTTAATTCTCTAAATGCTTTCTTTTTGTCACTTATTGCGCCCCTTACAGCTCTATTTAGCCATATTGGTTTCCTCCTATTTCTAGTATGTTTATTCCCATACGGTATATACTGTGCACAGGTCCTATCCAGGATGCTAATAAACGTCTCCCATTTTCTTTGTGTATTTTTGTGTCTCAGGATATCGTCCCAGTTAATTGCACCGAGATCCTCTCTCATCCGTTGGAAATTTGCCCTCCTGAAGTTTAGTGTCCTTGTAACCCCTCTACTACACATCTTTTTAAAGGATACATGAAAACTTATTATTTTGTGATCGCTATTTCCCAAGTGACCCCCAACCCTTATATTTGCTATGCGGTCTGGCCTGTTGGTTAATATTAGGTCTAGCAGTGCCCCCCTTCTTGTTGGGTCCTGAACCAGTTGTGAAAGGTAATGGTAGGCACGGCACTGTATAAGGAACGTGCCTCTGACTGCAGAGCCCCTAAGGGATAGCTAGAGGGGAAATCAGTGCAGTGCCCAATTCCTCCCTCCCACTACCTCCCCAGGTGAGGTCATGATTGGGACGGACATCGAGCGGTTTGTCTGTTTATTACCAGATATGGTGGTGGTGTGGTCAGAGATAATACCTCAAGCAGTCTGGCACGGAGCTAAGGACGTAAAAGCCATCGAAAACGCAAGAAAAAGGATTAACACAAAGATGTCGAAGTTTGTGAGAGAAAATTACGGCATTGTGGTTCGACACCAGGAGTTAGAAGGGAACAATTTTGCTTTGCTGAGACCAGATGGCATCCACCTCACGGACATCGGACTGGACATATTCTTGGAGGGTTTGCGGGATGGTGTTGAACAGGCTCTAATGATGTTGTGTGGGGGTCGGAGTCTTGTGTAGGTCATACACATGATCCTCCGTGGCGGTAGGTAGAGGGGGGCAAAGGTTCGTAACCTCTCATCGGCTTGCTGGCCCAGCGGTCGTCGGCTGGGGCCTTCAGCAATGAGTGCGTCGCGATGTGTAATTACCCTTCTCTACTTTGCAAATAATAAAACTGTGACCGACCTGTTCAACCCATCCAGGATTGTTGGTATCTTTTATTACGGAGTGGTGGGACGGGGGAAGGCACTGGTTACGACACACGGGTCTCTGCAGTCTGGTAGGCACGGCACTGTATAAGGAACGTGCCTCTGACTGCAGAGCCCCTAAGGGATAGCTAGAGGGGAAATCAGTGCAGTGCCCAATTCCTCCCTCCCACTACCTCCCCAGGTGAGGTCATGATTGGGACGCCCAGCGGACCAACCGGGGAGAGGAGGTGAGTCAGGCCACACCCTCAGGGGTTAAATTCTAGTGACCGGGCCAGGTTCTCCCTCTTTCTCCCCGGTTGACCCTTGGAAGCTGTTGTCCCACCCTCCCTCCCTTATAAATTGATAAATGTGCTGTGCAATTACTGTTAAAATGTTTTGAATTTTAAATTTAAAAAAAAAAAAAAAAAAAGATTTTGATGTACTTTTATATACGTCACAGTGGCGGTAGGTAGAGGGGGGCAAAGGTTCGTAACCTCTCATCGGCTTGCTGGCCCAGCGGTCGTCGGCTGGGGCCTTCAGCAATGAGTGCGTCGCGATGTGTAATTGCCCTTCTCTACT
Organism: Ranitomeya imitator; assembly: GCF_032444005.1. Taxonomy (NCBI): domain Eukaryota; kingdom Metazoa; phylum Chordata; class Amphibia; order Anura; family Dendrobatidae; genus Ranitomeya; species Ranitomeya imitator. The sequence continues at coordinate 575,395,172 of NC_091287.1, read as the reverse complement.
TTGCAAATAATTAAACTGTGACCGACCTGTTCAACCCATCCAGGATTGTTGGTATCTTTTATTACGGAGTGGTGGGACAGGGGAAGGCACTGGTTACGACACACGGGTCTCTGCAGTCTTGTCTCTCATAGTTGTCAAAAACCGATTACCTTTGCTGGAACTGCAGGTTTCGGTTCCCCAATCTATTTCAGGGTAGTTGAAGTCCCCCATAATAATGACTTCTCCTTGAGTCGCAGCTTCATCTATTTGCTTTACGAGGATATTCTCCATTGCTTCCATTATTTTTGGAGATTTATAACAAACCCCTATCAGTAATTTATTATTTTTTCCCCCTCCCCTTATCTCCACCCACAGGGACTCTACATTTTCATTAAATTCATCTCTATATTATCTAGAGGCAGTGGTCAACTGTGCCGAGGGCAGAGGACAGGTCTAAAAGGAGGAGTATAGAGAATTGTCTGTTTGCTTTGGCTGTAACTAGGTCATTAGTAATTTTGGTCAGGGCAGTCTCAGTTGAGTGATGGGGGCGGAAACCAGATTGTAGATTGTCAAAGAGTAAGTAAGATGAGAGGTGGGAGGAAAGTTCAGCGTGGACATGCTGTTCCAGGAGTTTGGAAGCGAATGGGAGCAGTGATATTGGGCGATGGCTGGACATAGTGGTTGGGCCGAGGGCTGTCTTTTTATAGATAGGCGTGATTGTGGCATGTTTGTGAGCAGAAAGGAAGGTACCAGAAGTTAGTGATAGGTTGAAGAGATGGGTTAGGGATGGGATAAGTGTGGTGGTGAAGTTGGGGAGGAGATGGGATGGGGTCTAGTGCACAAGTGGTGAGGTGTGATATGGAGAGGAGACAATTAATCCTCGCTTCAGTGATGTTGGATAGGGAGGTTATGGGGTTAGGGCATTGGTCTGATATACAACTTTTTGTGGTGGTTGAACAGTAAAGACTTGCCTTGTTTGGTCAATCTTATTTTTGAAGTTTGTGGCAAAGTCCTCAGCAGAGATGAGGGAGGTTGGATCGGGCAGTGGTGGGTGGAGGAGGGAGTTAAAAGTGTTGAACTGTTTGAGGTTGTAGGATAGGGAAGATACGAGGGTTGTGAAGCAGGCCTGTTTAGCAGAGGTGAGGGCAGATTTGAAAGTGAGTGTTGCTTGTTTGAGTGCAGTGAAATCATCTTGTGAATTTGTTTTCTTCCAACGCCACTCTGCAGTTCTGGAAACTTGACGAAGCTTTTTAGTAATGTTATTGTGCCAGGGTTGTCTATTGATATGTCCCACTCAGCAATGAATGAGAGGGGCGACCGTGTCAATAGCTAATGCGAGAGTGGCATCGTAGAAAGCAGTGGCAGTGGCAGTGTCTGTGTCGTGGAGTGAGGATATGGATGCCAGTGGTAGGATAGAGTCAGAGAGTGTGTGGGTTTCTAGGTATGCAAAGTTTCTGCGGGGGTGCACATGTTGCTGGACATGGGTGACAGGAGAGGAGGACAGGGATGAGAAGGTGAGCAGATGGTGGTCAGATAGAGGGAGAGGGGAGGTGTTATGGCTGGCAATCAGGCAACACAGCGTGCAGTAATCAGCGCACATACAGAGATCTGGCAATAACCAAAAACAATAGGACGAGCTCTGAGACGTGGAATCTCTGTAGACTGCAGTACCTGATCTATCCTCACACAACTATAAGCAGCAGTGGATTGCGCCTATCACTACCTATGCAACTCGGCACTGCCTGAGGAGCTGACTAGCCTGAAGATAGAAATACAAGCCTGACTTACCTCAGAGAAATACCCCAAAGGAATAGGCAGCCCCCCACATATAATGACTGTTAGCAAGATGAAAAGACAAACGTAGGAATGAAATAGATTCAGCAAAGTGAGGCCCGATATTCTAGACAGAGCGAGGATAGCAAAGAGAACTATGCAGTCTACAAAAAACCCTAAAACGAAAACCACGCAAAGGGGCAAAAAGACCCACCGTGCCGAACTAACAGCACGGCGGTGCACCCCTTTGCTTCTCAGAGCTTCCAGCAAAAGTTAATAGCAAGCTGGACAGAAAAAACAGAAAACAAACTAGAAGCACTTATCTAGCAGAGCAGCAGGCCCAAGGAAAGATGCAGTAGCTCAGATCCAACACTGGAACATTGACAAGGAGCAAGGAAGACAGACTCAGGTGGAGCTAAATAGCAAGGCAGCCAACGAGCTCACCAAAACACCTGAGGGAGGAAGCCCAGAGACTGCAATACCACTTGTGACCACAGAACTGAACTCAGCCACAGAATTCACAACAGTACCCCCCCCTTGAGGGGGGGTCACCGAACCCTCACCAGAACCCCCAGGCCGACCAGGATGAGCCACATGAAAGGCACGAACAAGATCTGGGGCATGGACATCAGAGGCAAAAACCCAGGAATTATCTTCCTGAGCATAACCCTTCCATTTGACCAGATACTGAAGTTTCCGTCTAGAGACACGAGAATCCAAAATCTTCTCCACAATATACTCCAATTCCCCCTCCACCAAAACAGGGGCAGGAGGCTCCACAGATGGAACCATAGGTGCCACGTATCTCCTCAACAACGACCTATGGAATACATTATGTATGGAAAAGGAGTCTGGGAGGATCAGACGAAAAGACACCGGATTGAGAATCTCAGAAATCCTATACGGACCAATAAAACGAGGTTTAAATTTAGGAGAGGAAACCTTCATAGGAATATGACGAGAAGATAACCAAACCAGATCCCCAACACGAAGTCGGGGTCCCACACGGCGTCTGCGATTAGCGAAAAGCTGAGCCTTCTCCTGGGACAAGGTCAAATTGTCCACTACCTGAGTCCAGATCTGCTGCAACCTGTCCACCACAGAATCCACACCAGGACAGTCCGAAGACTCAACCTCTCCTGAAGAGAAACGAGGATGGAACCCAGAATTGCAGAAAAATGGAGAGACCAAGGTAGCCGAGCTGGCCCGATTATTAAGGGCGAACTCAGCCAACGGCAAAAATGACACCCAATCATCCTGGTCAGCGGAAACAAAACATCTCAGATATGTTTCCAAGGTCTGATTGGTTCGTTCGGTCTGGCCATTAGTCTGAGGATGGAAGGCCGAGGAGAAAGATAGGTCAATGCCCATCCTACCACAAAAGGCTCGCCAGAACCTCGAGACAAACTGGGAACCTCTGTCAGAAACAATATTCTCAGGAATGCCATGTAAACGAACCACATGCTGGAAGAACAAAGGCACCAAATCAGAGGAGGAAGGCAATTTAACCAAGGGCACCAGATGGACCATTTTAGAAAAGCGATCACAGACCACCCAAATGACCGACATTTTTTGAGAAACGGGAAGGTCAGAAATGAAATCCATCGAAATATGTGTCCAAGGCCTCTTCGGGACCGGCAAGGGCAAAAGCAACCCACTGGCACGTGAACAGCAGGGCTTAGCCCTAGCACAAATTCCACAGGACTGCACAAAAGCACGCACATCCCGCGACAGAGATGGCCACCAGAAGGATCTAGCAACCAACTCCCTGGTACCAAAGATTCCTGGATGACCGGCCAGCACCGAACAATGAAGTTCAGAGATAACTTTACTAGTCCACCTATCAGGGACGAACAGTTTCTCGGCCGGACAACGATCATGTTTATTAGCCTGAAATTTCTGCAACACTCTCCGCAAATCAGGGGAGATGGCAGACACAATGACTCCTTCCTTGAGGATACTCGCCGGCTCAGATAACCCCGGAGAGTCGGGCACAAAACTCCTAGACAGAGCATCCGCCTTCACATTTTTAGAGCCCGGAAGGTATGAAATCACAAAATCAAAACGAGCAAAAAATAACGACCAACGGGCCTGTCTAGGATTCAAGCGCTTGGCAGACTCAAGATAAGTAAGGTTCTTATGATCAGTCAAAACCACCACGCGATGCTTAGCACCCTCAAGCCAATGACGCCACTCCTCGAATGCCCACTTCATGGCCAGCAACTCTCGGTTGCCCACATCATAATTACGCTCAGCAGCAGAAAATTTCCTGGAAAAGAAAGCACATGGTTTGAACACTGAGCAACCAGAACCTCTCTGTGACAAAACCGCCCCTGCACCAATCTCAGAAGCATCAACCTCGACCTGGAACGGAAGAGAAACATCAGGTTGACACAACACAGGGGCACAGCAAAAACGACGCTTCAACTCCTGAAAAGCTTCCACGGCAGCAGAAGACCAATTAACCAAATCAGCACCCTTCTTGGTCAAATCGGTCAATGGTCTGGCAATGCTAGAAAAATTACAGATGAAGCGACGATAAAAATTAGCAAAGCCCAGGAATTTCTGCAGACTTTTTAGAGATGTCGGCTGAGTCCAATCCTGGATGGCCTGAACCTTAACCGGATCCATCTCGATAGTAGAAGGGGAAAAGATGAACCCCAAAAATGAAACTTTCTGCACACCGAAGAGACACTTTGATCCCTTCACGAACAAGGAATTAGCACGCAGTACCTGGAAAACCATTCTGACTTGCTTCACATGAGACTCCCAATCATCTGAGAAGATCAAAATGTCATCCAAGTAAACAATCAAGAATTTATCCAGATACTCACGGAAAATGTCATGCATAAAAGACTGAAAAACAGATGGAGCATTGGCAAGTCCGAACGGCATCACCAGATACTCAAAATGACCCTCGGGCGTATTAAATGCCGTTTTCCATTCATCTCCCTGCCTGATTCTCACCAGATTATACGCACCACGAAGATCAATCTTAGTAAACCAACTAGCCCCCTTAATCCGAGCAAACAAGTCAGAAATCAATGGCAAGGGATACCGAAACTTAACAGTGATCTTATTAAGAAGGCGGTAATCAATACACGGTCTTAGCGAACCATCCTTCTTGGCTACAAAAAAGAACCCTGCTCCCAGTGGTGACGACGATGGGCGAATATGTCCCTTCTCCAGGGACTCCTTCACATAACTGCGCATAGCGGTGTGTTCAGGTACGGACAAATTAAATAAACGACCCTTAGGGAATTTACTACCAGGAATCAAATCGATAGCACAATCACAATTCCTATGCGGAGGTAGAGCATCGGACTTGGACTCTTCAAATACATCCTGAAAGTCCGACAAGAATTCTGGGATGTCAGAAGGAATGGATGACGAAATAGACAAAAATGGAACATCACCATGTACTCCCTGACAACCCCAGCTGGTTACCGACATAGAGTTCCAATCCAATACTGGATTATGGGTTTGTAGCCATGGCAACCCCAACACGACCACATCATGCAAATTATGCAGTACCAGAAAGCGAATAACTTCCTGATGTGCAGGAGCAATGCACATGGTCAGCTGGGCCCAGTACTGAGGCTTATTCTTGGCCAAAGGTGTAGCATCAATCCCTCTCAACGGAATAGGACACCGCAAAGGCTCCAAGAAAAATCCACAACGTTTAGCATAATCCAAATCCATCAGATTCAGGGCAGCGCCTGAATCCACAAACGCCATGACAGAATACGATGACAAAGAGCACATTAAGGTAATGGACAAAAGGAATTTGGACTGTACAGTACCAATAACGGCAGAGCTATCGAACCGCCTAGTGCGTTTAGGACAATTAGAAATAGCATGAGTAGAATCACCACAATAGAAACACAGTCTGTTCAGACGTCTGTGTTCTTGCCGTTCTACTTTAGTCATAGTCCTGTCGCACTGCATAGGCTCAGGTTTACTCTCAGACAATACCGCCAGATGGTGCACAGATTTACGCTCGCGCAAGCGACGACCGATCTGAATGGCCAAGGACATAGACTCATTCAAACCAGCAGGCATAGGAAATCCCACCATTACATCCTTAAGAGCTTCAGAGAGACCCTTTCTGAACAAAGCCGCTAGTGCAGATTCATTCCACAGAGTGAGTACTGACCACTTCCTAAATTTCTGACAATATACTTCTATATCATCCTGACCCTGGCATAAAGCCAGCAGATTTTTCTCAGCCTGATCCACTGAATTAGGCTCATCGTAAAGCAATCCCAGCGCCTGGAAAAATGCATCAACATTACTCAATGCAGAATCTCCTGGTGCAAGAGAAAACGCCCAGTCCTGTGGGTCGCCGCGCAAAAAAGAAATAATAATCAAAACCTGTTGAATAGGATTACCAGAAGAATGAGGTTTCAAGGCCAAAAATAGCTTACAATTATTTCTGAAGCTCAGGAACTTAGTTCTGTCACCAAAAAACAAATCAGGAATCGGAATTCTTGGTTCTAGCATCGATTTCTGATCAATAGTATCTTGAATCTTTTGTACATTTACAACGAGATTATCCATTGAGGAGCACAGAGCCTGAATATCCATGTCCACAGCTGTGTCCTGAAGCACTCTAATGTCTAGGGGAAAAAAAAGACTGAAGACAGAGCTAAGAAAAAAAAATGATGTCAGGATTTCTTTTTTCCCTCTATTGGGAATCATTGGTGTGGCTCCTTGTACTGTTATGGCTGGCAATCAGGCAACACAGCGTGCAGTAATCAGCGCACATACAGAGATCTGGCAATAACCAAAAACAATAGGACGAGCTCTGAGACGTGGAATCTCTGTAGACTGCAATACCTGATCTATCCTCACACAACTATAAGCAGCAGTGGATTGCGCCTATCACTACCTATGCAACTCGGCACTGCCTGAGGAGCTGACTAGCCTGAAGATAGAAATACAAGCCTGACTTACCTCAGAGAAATACCCCAAAGGAATAGGCAGCCCCCCACATATAATGACTGTTAGCAAGATGAAAAGACAAACGTAGGAATGAAATAGATTCAGCAAAGTGAGGCCCGATATTCTAGACAGAGCGAGGATAGCAAAGAGAACTATGCAGTCTACAAAAAACCCTAAAACGAAAACCACGCAAAGGGGCAAAAAGACCCACCGTGCCGAACTAACAGCACGGCGGTGCACCCCTTTGCTTCTCAGAGCTTCCAGCAAAAGTTAATAGCAAGCTGGACAGAAAAAACAGAAAACAAACTAGAAGCACTTATCTAGCAGAGCAGCAGGCCCAAGGAAAGATGCAGTAGCTCAGATCCAACACTGGAACATTGACAAGGAGCAAGGAAGACAGACTCAGGTGGAGCTAAATAGCAAGGCAGCCAACGAGCTCACCAAAACACCTGAGGGAGGAAGCCCAGAGACTGCAATACCACTTGTGACCACAGAAGTGAACTCAGCCACAGAATTCACAACAGGGAGGTTGTGAAGTTAGATAGAGAGCAGAGACGGGTGAAGACCAGGTCTAATGTGTGTCCGTCTGTGTGGGTGGCTGAGGAGGACCACTGAGCAAGTCCAAAACATGAAGTAAAGTACAGGAATTTGGAGGCTGCTGACTGGAGAGTATCAGCAAGGATGTTGAAGTCACCCAAGATGATAGTGGGGATGTCAGTGGAAAGAAATTAAAGAAGCAAAGTAGAGAATTGGTCAATAAAGGCAGTGGCCGGACCCGGATGTTGGTATATGACGGCCACTTGGAGGTTGGAGGGAGAGTAAATGCAAGCAGAGTGGACTTCAAAAGATGGGAGGATAAGGGAGGGTAGAGGTGTGATTGGGTTGAAGGTGTAGTTAGGAGAAAGGAAAAGACCCACTCCTCCACCATGTCTCTTGCCGGGGTGAGGAGTATGAGTGAACTGGAGGCCGCCATAACAGTGCAGCAGGGAAGGCGGTGTAAGAGGGAGACAGCCTTGTTTCTGTGAGGCCGAGGAAGGCAAGATTGCAAGAGAGAAAGAGGTCATGAATCACATGAAGCTTATTGAAGATGGAGTGGGCATTCCAGAGTGATCCAGAGAGAGGGATCAAGGTGGTGGGTGTCAGGGGCACGAGTTTTACATTGGAAAGATTGCGGTAATTAATATTAGATAGGGAACAGTAGGAGGGGGAATTAATGGGAAGTATTAGATGTGGGGGTCCAGGATTGGGAGATATGTCACCAGCGGTGAGGAGGAGAGAGATGGAGAGCAGGTGGGAGAAGGAGAGTGGGCGGCTTGTTTTATTAGGAGAGATCTGAGGTTGAGGAGCAGGTCGGCAGAGGAGATCAGGTGGGGAGGAAAGAGGGAAGGGGAGATGATTTTTTGGTTAGAGGGTGCTGGGGTTTGGGGATAGCGAAGGAGGGTGAGGATTAGTGGAGCAAACACTGTAAGGGCATATGTAAATGCAGCGCCCCAGAGTCCTGGTCATTGCAGTAATGTTGCTCTGCCACTAAGGGGAGTGATGTTATGTCTGATTGCACTAAAGGAGTTCATCTGACCAGGTATCACAGTCACACATTACACTTCACACTCCGGCCACTAGGGGGAGCAAAAGACACTATGTATTAGGCCACTCCTCACACTGGTAAAACTAGGGGTCGGATAGGAAGTTAGTGGAGAACACAGCCTGGGAGAGCTCCAGGGAGGACCTGTCAGGGGTGGGTTCCTGGCAGGTATCTAGCTGAAAGGACAGATTGTTACGGAGCCGCGCCTGCACTACCTTGTGGTGGCATCCTAAGGAAGGACACGAAGCGAAGGATATTGTGGAGAAGTGAGAAACGAAATCGCAGCACAAGGAGATATCCAGTAGGAGTCGTGCCCCGAGATCGGCAACATCCTACTGAGGCGTGTAGCCGGTGGTCGGAACGCCGAGGAAGTGACAGACTCCAAGCATTACTTCAAACAGCGGCAGGACAGTTGATTTTAGGTTGGCTGTCTACCTTACATCACCTAAGCAGACATAAGGGGCAAAGTTGGAGAGGGGCATCTCTAGGGTCCCAGAATAGCTCCGAGCCTTCCCGTCAAACGGGTGCGTCCTATCCACACAATAACTTGGGGGACGGAGAGCAAGAGAAAGAACAGATACGAAAGTTGCGAGGGCTATCCCGAATGCTCAGCAGGCAAGAACTACAACACACAGGCGCTAGTGGTAGGCACTGATTTCCACCTGCAAAGGGAACTCTGGATGTGCCTTCGGACCGGCCGGTCTCTGATAGCCCTGTTAGCAGTGTTCTGGATTGCGGATCCCGAAGTCTTCAGTAAAAGGTAAAGAGACTGCAACCCTGTGTCCTCGTTATTAATTGCGCCTCACATCATCGCCACCTACATCACTGGGAAGCCCTGGGGATATACTTCACCTGTGGGAAGGTATACCATCTAGCTGTCATAACACCACCCCAGCGGAACCCCTAGCAGCGTCGGTCATCCTGACCGAATACCACAGGTGGCGTCACGAACCCTTGACAAACTACATCACCCTTTCATTGGACGCCTCTTAGCAAGGTCACGGACCGGGTCCAGCCACCGTGACAACCCCAGCACCGAAACAGAGAGGACCGGTACCGAGTACCCCGCAGCCCTGTGTCTGGGGGCGCTCTATAAACATGGTGAAGGAGTAAGATGGGTTAATAGAAAAGCTAGATCCAAGTAATAAGAAGTGCTTACTTGGCAGACCCAATAATACCCAAAGGAGACAGATACATAGTGTTGGGTCCTGACTCCTGCCGTGATTAACTGCCGTTGAATTAACTTCAGCTTCTGGATACTTAGCTGCAGGTCTACTTTGCTGCAGGGACACCCCATACGCATGCACCCCTTAGACTGCTACTGAATTTATAGGACTGAGTAGAGGATCAGGTGAGAGGGATTGTGGGAGATGGTTTGGGATAAATTAGCAGCTGGCCAGCTCACCAGGGGTGGATAGATGATCAAACACTAGGCCTGGCTACATCTATGTGCTGTGACACCTTTCACGTGTCCTTCCCTATCTCACGGTAAACAGCCATTGGAAAAATAAGGAGCCTGGGTTCCGGGGAGCTTAGCAACCCGGGTGTACTCATCACCTGCGTGTGTAGGTCACAATTTTTTCTACCAGCTGAAATCCATCTGGGCAAAAATAAGGTGGTTGTTTCTTCCTTTCTGGACAGTGGGGCGGGGTGCAACTTGATTGACGCTAGGTTTGTCCACGTCCAGGGCCTTAAACCACATTAACTGTTCAGACCCATACCCAGAATCACCATGGATTCTGCACCCTTGAGACAGGGATATTTTACTCACGTCGTCTGAGGTTTACATCTTCAGGTAGGGACCATGCACTCAGAAGATATTGACGGTTATGTGCTAGAGGGTCTGCCCTCGCCTGTGATACTGGGACTTTCTTGGCTCACTCTGCCCAACCGTGTGGTGGATTGGCAGACTAAGGTGGTAGTAAAATGGAGTGAGTATTGTCAAGGACACTGCTTGGGCACCCGGCTTGTAAGGGTGGATCCCCAATCTGTGTCTAAATACCTGGCTGATTTTTGGGGATGTGTTCTCGGAGCAGGGGTGCCAAGAACTTCCTCCTCATCATCCTTATGACTGCGCCATTAATCTTGTTCCTGGGGCCAAGCTGCCTAAGGGCAGACTATGTAATATCTCTGGACACGAGAGACAGGCTATGAAAGACTATATAGCGGAAAGTCTGGCAAAGGGTTATAACTAGTGATGAGCAAATATACTCGTTACTCGAGATTTCCCGAGCACGCTCGGGTGACCTCCGAGCATTTTTTAATTTTTTAACTACTTCCATAAATTCATTAAAAAAACTTTTCGGTAGTGGCCAAACCTCTGATGGATATGACTAGGAAGGGGACGGACTTCTCCAAGTGGTCTTGTCCTTCTAGGAAGGCATTCGATACCTTGAAGAAGTGTTTGCATCTGCGCCAGTCCTCATACAGCCGGACATCACTCAGCCTCTTACGGTAGAAGTTGACGCATCTGAAGTGGTGGCTGTATAGTCACAGGGTGCGTTTCCTAGTAAATGGCGTTCATGTGCATACTTTTCTGAAAAAGTGTCATCTGCGGAGAGAAATTATGACATTGGTAACAGGGATCTTTTGGCAGTCAAGTGGGCCTTTGAAGAGTAGCGTAATTTTTTGGAGGGGGCAGTTCATCCAGTTATGGTAATCAGGGATCATAAAAATCTTGTATATATAGAGTCTGCGAAATGTCTAACGCCTCGACAGGTAAGATGGGCATTGTTCTTCACCGATGTCCGAGATGAAATTTGTCAGGACTTTCTTAATCCCACAAATTCCTGATATCAAAAGCCGTGAAGGTAATGTGTACTACTCGCTGTGATCTTCGGAGCAAACAGCTCTCTGCTGCCCCCTATCATGCGGATAATTACATGATTGGTTAGCGATCAACGGAGAAGGCCGCAGCCTGTTCACACCACTAGGCCGGTTATCGGAAAACTAACGGTGAGCGTATGGTGTATACAGTACAGACCAAAAGTTTGGACACACCTTCTCATTTAAAGATTTTTCTGTATTTTCATGACTATGAAAATTGAACATTCACACTGAAGGCATCAAAACTATGAATTAACACATGTGGAATTATCTACTTAACAAAAAAGTGTGAAACAACTGAAATTATGTCTTATATTCTAGGTTCTTCACAGTAGCCACCTTTTGCTTTGATGACTGCTTTGCACACTCTTGGCATTCTCTTGATGAGCTTCAAGAGGTAGTCATCGGGAATGGTCTTCCAACAATCTTGAAGGAGTTTCCAGAGATGCTTAGTACTTGTTGGTCCTTTTGCCTTCACTCTGCGGTCCAGCTCACCCCAAACCATCTCGATTGGGTTCAGGTCTGGTGACTGTGGAGGCCAGGTCATCTGGCGTAGACCCCATCACTCTCCTTGTTGGTCAAATAGCCCTTACACAGCCTGGAGGTGTTTGGAGTCATGGTCCTGTTGAAAAATAAATGATGGTCCAACTAAACGCAAACCGGATGGAATAGCATGCCGCTGCAAGATGCTGTGGTAGCCATGCTGGTTCAGTATGCCTTCAATTTTGAATAAATCCCCAACAGTGTCACCAGCAAAGCACCCCCACATCATCACACCTCCTCCTCTTGCTTCACGGTGGGAACCAGGCATGTAGAGTCCATCTGTTCACCTTTTCTGCGTCGCACAAAGACATGGTGGTTGGAACCAAAGATCTCAAATTTGGACTCATCAGACCAAAGCACAGATTTCCACTGGTCTAATGTCCATTCCTTGTGTTCTTTAGCCCAAACAAGTCTCTTCTTCTTGTTGCCTGTCCTTAGCAGTGGTTTCCTAGCAGCTATTTTACCATGAAGGCTGCTGCACAAAGTCTCCTCTTAACAGTTGTTGTAGAGATGTGTCTGCTGCTAGAACTCCGTGTGGCATTGACCTGGTCTCTAATCTGAGCTGCTGTTAACCTGCGATTTCTGAGGCTGGTGACTCTGATAAACTTATCCTCAGAAGCAGAGGTGACTCTTGGTCTTCCTTTCCTGGGGCGGTCCTCTTTGTAGCGCTTAATGGTTTTTGCAACTGCACTTGGGGACATTTTCAAAGTTTTCCCAATTTTTCGTACTGACTTACCTTCATTTTTTAAAGTAATGATGGCCACTCATTTTTCTTTACTTAGCTGCTTTTTTCTTGCCATAATACAAATTCTAACAGTCTATTCAGTAGGACTATCAGCTGTGTATCCACCAGACTTCTGCACAACACAACTGATGGTCCCAACACCATTTATAAGGCAATAATTCCCACTTATTAAACCTGACAGGGCACACCTGTGAAGTGAGAACCATTCCCGGTGACTACCTCTTGAAGCTCATCAAGAGAATGCCAAGAGTGTGCAAAGCAGTCATCAAAGCAAAAGGTGGCTACTTTGTAGAACCTAGAATATAAGACATAATTTCAGTTGTTTCACACTTTTTTGTTAAGTATATAATTCCACATGTGTTAATTCATAGTTATGATGCCTTCAGTGTGAATGTAGAATTTTCATAGTCATGAAAATACAGAAATATCTTTAAATGAGAAGGTGTGTCCAAACTTTTGGTCTGTACTCTATACTTTTGGTCTGTACTGTATACCTCCAGATTTCAACACATGGAATATGTATACACACCCCGGTACAGTCACAGCTAACTCTCCGATAGCCCCAGACTCCTCGCCGCCGCCACCACCACTCAGTTTCGATCGAATGGACACTGTTAACGGTAACTTATGGCTTCGAGGCGTACATTACAGAACAGAAGGAACAGAACTATTACATTATATACTTAATCCAAAGGGAGGCAGTATTTATGAAAAATATACAAGCGGGACAAAACAATCCAGCATTATCAGTTACATAAAATCAAAGGGATTAACAGAAGAACTTACTACACCGATCACAGAGACGATTTAGTTTAGCCGAAGGAGAGCGCTTCGTTTGAGGCCGTCAATAAATGGGATCCCTGCATTCAAGATATGCAACTCTCTGCACGAACACTGATATTAATTGGGATTGATCTTTTATCAGACCCTGAGTCCCACACACCCCTGTGATGACCTCACCTGGGCCAGGATGTGGGCTTGGCTGAGCCCTTCATGATTTAAGGAAATCCCAACTTATGCAATAAATCCTCATAGTGCGGTCACAGAATGCCAAGACTGAACATGGCCTAGCTGCTGGAGGTAATATGGCTCCTATGGCTTTGGGGCCTTTTGGTGGGGGTTATAATTATGATAAAATATATATCTATTTACTTGGTTAACCCTGGTGCCGACAATGTACGTCTCCTTAATATCAGATGGAAAGAAATTCCAATATTTTATATTTTCTCCTGGAGACATACTGTCTGCGCTGCTTATTGTAACTGTGGTGACCATAGCTATTTGTAAGGGGTACAAGATCTTCCTTTGATCCACTCACAACCTAATGGCTGTCACGATAATATAAATATGCCATATTTTGACATACCCCTAGAAGGTTCCATAGCTTTTCAGACACGCTGTGGGCTTTCTGACCCCCCTCTTCACACTGCCTACGGTAGAAAGCTCTCCTTTTCAATGCTCCCTCCCCCCTGCATGCAGCTGTAATGTGAAACCAGTGTGCTATGAGAAGGCCTACTCAGCTTTGTGCCAAATGCCTGGTTGGGGGGGGGGGGGGGGGCATTTCCTTTGTTCTCTCAAACTGGTATATAATCACGCAGTTTAGGTCTACATCGGCCGTGCTATAACTCAATGCATTTTCCAATTTCCTGTACCCTTGGTATCCGAGAAATTAATTACTGCTTACCCGCGTTGCATAGCCAGGTCATGTTTGGTCTTAATAGAATGCTAATCTCAAATCAAGATCAATGGTAATTCCGTCATCACTATATGAGGTTGCATCTTGGAGATACGGCGGATATGAATCTTCTGTAATTCTGAGTCCCTCTGAGAAAGTAGGAGTGTATTCCATAACTCAACCCACTCAGTGATGTCACGACCATGGGGCATAAGACAGTGAGACATCATGTTGCTTCAGCTTTTGTCCAAGGAACTAGCTGAGAGTCAGCCATGATATGAGAGAACTGTTAGTCTATTTTCTTCCTTTAATCCCTTTTCATTTTGTAATTGTCTGTATATACCTAATTGTCTCATTTTATAAAATCTTTGTACGCTTTTGTAAACGCTGCCTACCTTTTGGAGTAAAATATATAAAATTACTAGCTTCGTTTTTCCTTGCTCTATAATGTACTTACACATCCTCTGAAGTAAATTACGCTACTAATTGAGTTGGCTCCTGACCCATTATTAATTAAGGAACAGGAGCTGGTGGCAGCGGAAGTGTCCTGCGCTGGTGGGTAATTCTGGCAGCGACGGAACGGGGTTTTTATAGTGTATTATTTGGCTGCGGCTAGGAATAATTATATCACCCTCACTGCAGCGTGCCCAATAGCCAGTACAAAGTAAGGCAGCCTTTCTGGTGACTAATTATCCTAGGTGCAGTACCCTGTCTGACCTGAGGGTAAGTGGGGCGCCAGAGAGCTGAAAGTTCCAAACCGGAACAGGGAAGTGGGATATAGATAAATCCCCTTCAGAAAAGAACTGGGGCAACCAAACAACCCTGGTTCATGACATTTTGGCGTCAGCGGTGGGATGATAAATATATCCCCCCTGTGATTTGTGACAATGGCCTTTTCCTGTCTCTTGGTCTATGAACAATACACATCCTCTTCAGTCATCTGGGCATTAAGAGGAATCCTCACATTTTAATTAAGTTACTTCTTATCTCTTTGTACGCTGCATTTTATATAAAGGTAGCTTGGAGTGCTAGCTCCTATTTCCTTATGGCAAGTTGGAGAGGAAACAAAAGGGAGGGGGATATGAGGGCCCTCAAGGATTTTTAATACTTTCTATGACAACTTTTTTGTTACATATAGGCCGGGAAACAAGAACATTAAGGCCGATGCCTTAACTCGTTGTTTTCCCTTGGTGGAGATAATTGTGTACCAGTACCTATACTACAACAAGGGGTGGTTATGGCGTCTATATGATATGATGATGAGAAGAGGTTATTGATGCTCAGGCGGACTGCTGCCGGTCCGTTAGGTAAACTGTTTGTGCTTTTGAATCTCTGAGAGTTTTTAGTGAACATCATGATTCGGTCTTGGCCAGACCTCAGACGGTAATAAAGCCACCACAGATCTTCTTACTCCGCATTTTTGGTGGTCAGGGGTACATCGTTTTGCTTTCGTTTGGGGGTCCATCTGTCGTTTTCGTCAGCACTTCACTCGTAGTATGATGGGCAAACTGAACAGGTTGACCAGAATCTGGAGACTTATCTTAGGTGTTTTGTGTCTGAGAAGCAGGTGGACTGGGTTACCTACCTATCTCTAGCAGAATTTGGGGTAAATATTCAATGTCATGAGTTTACTGGTAAGTCCACGTTCTACGGGGCATACGTGTTTCATTTTCAGTTCAGCTCATTTAATAAGAATCCTTCTAGATTACCTGAAGAGGAACAGTTTTCATCATCTATTACTACCATATGGCAGGGAGTTATTGATAATTTGAGGAAGATGAAGTCCAAATTTAAGAGTGTGGCTGATCAGAGACATTTGGTGGATCCGGACCCATGTGCTGCTAACTTGGTGTAGCTGTCCTCTAGGAACATTAATCTGAAGGTTCCATCTTGGAAACTGGATCCCAGTTTTATCGGTCCTTATAAGATGGTAGCCATCGTCAATCCCGTAGCATTTGACCTTGCTTTACCGTCTACCTTTCTTAGGATCCATAATGTGTTTCATTCATCTCTTCTCAAACAATACCTTGCGCTCTCTATACCATCACCAATACCACCATCTCCTGTCATTGTGAATGAAAATTTGGAATTTCAGATAGACAATATAATTGATTCTCGCTTAGTTTGTTGGCCGCTTCAGTATCTTGTACACTGGAAGGGATACTGTCCTGAAGAGAGGATGTTGGAACCAGCATCTGACGTCCATGCGGCCAGGTTGATTGTTGATCCGATCTTTTCACGTGACACACCCTGATAAACCTGAATCAACTTATGCCTCAAAACTATTGAAACAGCATGTCCATCTTGAACTGTCCTCCTACCTCTCCTCCTGCTCCGTCTTTAACCAGTTACAATCTTGCTTCCAACAGCATCACTCAACTGAAACTGCCCTAACTAAAGTTACCAACGACCTACTAACCTCCAAGAGCAAGCGACACTACTCTGTCCTCCTCCTGGACTTGTCTTCTGCCTTCGACACTGTTGACCACTCCCTCCTGCTACAGATTCTTTCATCTCTTGGCATCACAGACTTGGCCCTATCCTGGATCTTGTCATATCTAACAGACCGGACATTCAGTGTCTCTCTCCCCCACACCACCTCCGCACCTCACTCCCTGTCTGTCGATGTTCCCCAAGGCTCAGTCCTAGGACCTCTGTTCTTCTCCATCTACACATTCGGCCTGGGACAGCTCATAGAATCCATCGGTTTGCAGTATAAATCTACGCCGATGACACGCAGATCTACTTACAGTGCCTTGCGAAAGTATTTGGCCCCCTGGGACTTTTCAACCTTTTCCCACATATCGTGCTTCAAACATAAAGATACCAAATGTAAATTTTTGGTGAAGAATCAACAAGTGGAACACAAATGTGAAGTTGAACGAAATGTATTGGTTATTTTACATTTTTGTAGAAATTCAAAAACTGAAAAGTGGAGAGTACAATATTATTCGTCCCCTTTACTTTCAGTGCAGCAAACTCACTCCAGAAGTTCATTGTGGATCTCTGAATGATCCAATGTTGTCCTAAATGCCTAATGATGATAAATATAATCCACCTGTGTGTGATCAAGTCTCCGTGTAAATTCACCTGCTCTGTGATAGTCTCAGGGTTCTGTGTGAAGCATCATGAAGACCAAGGAACACAACAGGCAGGTCCGTGATACTGTTGTGGAGAAGGTTAAAGCCGGATTTGGATACAAAATGATTTCCAAAACTTTAAACATCCCAAGGAGCACTGTGCAAGCGATCATATTGAAATGGAAGGCGCATCGTACCACTGCAAATCTACCAAGACCCGGCCGTCCCTCTAAACTTTCATCTCAGACAAGGAGAAGACTGATCAGAGATGCAGCCAAGAGGCCCATGATCACTCTGGATGAACTGCAGAGATCTACAGCGGAGATGGGACAGTCTGTCCATAGGACAACAATCAGTCGTACACTGCCCAAATCTGGCCTTTACGGAAGAGTGGCAAGAAGAAAGCCATTTCCCAAAGATATCCATAAAAAGTGTCATTTACAGATTGCCACCTGGGAGACACCAAACATGTGGCAGAAGGTGCTCTGGTCAGATGAAACCAAAATCGAACCTTTCGGCAACAATGCCAAACGATATGTTTGGCATAAAGGCAACACAGCTCATCACCCTGAACACACCATCCCCACTGTCAAACAGGGTGGTGGCAGCATCATGGTTTGGGCCTGTTTTTCTTCAGCAGGGACAGGGAAGATGGTTAAAATTGATGGGAAGATGGATGGAGCCAAATACAGGACCATTCTTGAAGAAAACCTGTTGGAGTCTGCAAAAGACCTAAGACTGGGACGGAGATTTGTCTTCCAACAAGACAATGATCCCAAACATAAAGCAAAATCTACAATGGAATGGTTCACAAATAAACGTATCCAGGTGATAGAATGGCAACGTCACAGTCCAGACCTCAATCCAATGGAGAATCTGTGGAAAGAGCTGAAAACTGCTGTTAGCAAACGATCTCCATCAAACCTCACTGAGCTCGAGCTGTTTGCCAAGGAAGAACGGGCGAGAATTTCAGTCTCTCCATGTACAAAACTGATAGAGACAGACCCCAAGAGACTTGTAATCACAGCAAAAGGGGCGCAACAAAGTATTAAGTTACAGGTGCCGAATAATATTGCACGCCCCACTTTTCAGTTTTTGAATTTCCACAAAAATTTAAAATAACCAATAAATTTCATTCAACTTCACAATTGTGTTCCACTTGTTGATTCTTCACCAAAAACGTACATTTGATATCTTTATGTTTTAAGCATGATATGGTTGAAAAGTTCCAGGGCGCCAAATACTTTCGCAAGGCACTGTATCTGGACCCGACCTCACCTCCTTACTGACCAAAATCCCACAATGTCTGTCTGCTATTTCAGCTTTCTGTTCTGCTCACTTTCTAAAACTGAACATGGACAAAACATCATCATCTTTCCCCCATGTCACTCTACCCCTCCACTAGACCTATCCATCAACTCAATTTTCAATTACTGCTCGCTTTCCCCAGTCCCGCATGCTCAGTGCCATGGGGAAATCCTCGAATCTGCCCTCTCTTTAAAGCCACGTATTCAAGCCCTTGCCTCCTCCTGCCATCTCAAACTCAAAAATATTTCCGGATCTGTGCATTACTTGACCATGAAACCACAAAAACGCTAGTGCATGCATTTATTATCTCTCGCCTCCACTACTGCAACCTCCTGCCCGACTAATCCACCAGTCTCCTCGTTGTTCCCCGGCCTCTCCTCTCTGCCAAGCCCTTCACTGGCTTCCTATCGCTCAGAGACTGCAGTTCAAAACCCTTACTATGACATACAAAGCCATCCACAATGTCTCCTCCTCCATACAAGGCCATCCACAACGTCTCCTCCATACATCTGTGACATGGTCTCTCGGTACTTACTCACACGCAACCTTCGATCCTCTCAAGATCTCTTTCTCTACTCCCCTCTTATCTATTCTTCCCACAACCACATACAAGACTTCTCCCGTGCTTCCCCCATACTCTGGAACTCTCTACCAGGGCTGTGGAGTCAGAGTCAGAGCCCATTTTGGTGAGTTGGAGTAGGTATAAAATGAACTGACTCCTAAAATATATAATAAATTGGATACAGTAGTTTAATGTAGTTTGTGGGGAATATTTTTTTCATAAGAATTTGGGAAAGCTATGAAATGTCCTATAAATGTCTGTCCTATTCCTGATCTAAGGTCTAGACTTTTAGCTGAGATGAATCTGTGCTGCAGTTTATGTTCATGATTAGTAGTGAAGCTCCTCTACAGATAAGGGGAAAAAATAACAAACACACAGGGCAGGAATGCCTGCATTCATCTCAGAACTTCTGGAGTGAATAGGAAAGCAGGATTAAAGAAGGTAAGTACTTCCTAAAGCAGATCTAAACTTTCAATAAACTGTGCATAAATCAATAGTCCAGTATATGTTGTCTCTGTATGCTTGATGTTTTAGTTTGTTTTTCCTCTTAGCTCATGTTTGGAGAAATTAGCTGCCCTGATGACTTATATACACTATACATAGAATATAAGGGGAAAAACTGTTTTCTAACATCTCAAATGCAGGAATAAAGTAACAGGATCGATGACAACATATATATTTGTGTGTGTGTTCTGCAATATGATTCAGCGCAAACATGCTCCTTCCCTCCTCCCCTCTTCATAGACTGTGAAGAAATATGATGTGAAGCATTTAGTGAGCTGTACCCTGAGACAAGCCAGACATTGAAAGTTCAGAATAAAGCTAACATATATTACAAATTTTATACTTACCATCTGTCCTATTGATTTATGCAAAGATTGTTTTATTTATATTCTAAATTATATAATGCATGATTCCCTATTCTTGCAAGAATTACAATATACCTTATTTTTCTACAGGACAAAAATATTTTGAGAGCGAATTTACATAATTACAAAATGTTTAGGAAACATCTTATGAAGTCAGCTGTATTTGAGCATTTTACAGTGACTCAAGATAAAAAAAACATTGTGTGTCAGTGTATAAGTGACCCAGATGAAAGCAAATACTGTGATGCCAAAATCAGTGCATTAGGCAGTGATAAAAATGCTCCTTCAAGAGCTTCCAATCTAAGAAGACATTTACAACGCTGCTACCCATAAATTTAAAAAGCTGTGATTGAAAAAGATCACAGCAGCACCAAGAAACCAGAGTCAAGCACTTCCCACCAGGCAAAGGAGGAGGAAAGAGTGTCTCAGGCATCAGTTACAAGATATTTTGTAAGTGACAAAGTTACTGCAACAATGACAGAAGATGTGTTTGAAAGACAGCTCATCGAGCTTGTTGTGAAGGACTGTGTGTCATTATCATTATTTGCATGACCAGTTTTTACAACTCTTAATGGAGAAATGGCCCACTAACTTGGTGTTTCTCTTGAAAGAGAAAGTATTACAAAATTTGTGATTGAAGAAGCCCCTAACCAAAAGGAAGATCTTAAAAAGACTCTCAAGAGACACTTTGTGTTTCTCAAAATGTTTGCCTGCACACGTCACAGAGTGAACTATTTTGCTATCAATGTTTGATATGCTTGTGACAACAAAATAATTGTTACTAAGACGCTGGCAGTAAAAATACTAAAGCTCTTCACAGCAGCCAGTTTCTCCACACCTTAGTGGAAAAAGTTTGCAAGATTATGAACTAAAAAAAACAGGTTCTTGCTATTATAACTGATAATGCTTCAAACATGATAAGTACAATTAAACTGATGAATGAGAATAATGAAGGTGAACAGCAGCTAGAAAAGCATTTCACATTCAGTATATTGGAGACTGAAGGCTACAGTCCTGTTCCCATAACAGAGGAACAAACAGATATTACTACAGAAGAACAGCAAAATGATTATTTACAATTAGATGATCTTGTTGAAGCTGCTTCACACCTCTTTCCTATTCAACACATGCGCTGTGTTGTGCACATGCTGCAGCTGGCAATAAAGAGATAGTCTGCAAGAGGGACATGCTGGAACTCTGATTAGCAAAGTGAGGAAATTGGCTATTGCTGCCACAACCCCTAAAATTGATTCCATCTTGAAGAGACGTGCTGGAAAAGGGGCAATTGTGGATCAAGCCACTCGGTGGGGCAGCACCTATTTAATGACTGAGCAATTGCTTGAGCTGAAACCCTTCCTTGTAGATATGGCCGACCCTCAGGTAACACTACATGAAGGTCAATGGACCAGTGGCGTAGGAAGGGGGGTGCGGGGGGGGCGGTCCGCCCCGGGCGGCACAATGCGGGGGGCGGCCGGCGCTGCAGGAGAAAAAAAAAAAAAAAGACGCCCCTTTAAATCTTCGGGCGGCGCTGTCCGCCGCCACGACCAGGCTCCCCCCACCCCCGGGCCCCCGCCCCCACCCCCGCCCCCCGCTCTATACTCACCTCTCCTGGTTCCTGCGGCGCCGGCAGCTACAGCGTCCTCTGACTCTGCGACGTCTCAGAGCAGAGGGCGCGATGACGTCACTACTGTGCGCGCCTCTCTGTCCTGAGCGTCGCAGAGCCGGAGAGACGCTGACTGCACCGGACCTGCGCTGGGAACGGGAGAGGTGAGGATTTTACTTTTTTTTTTTTTTCTTTATGTCTGACTCTGGGGGCAATGCTGGAGACCATTGGGCAGATTGCTGGACACATCGGGGCAATACTGGAGACCATGGGGCAGAATGCTGGACACACTGGGGCAATACTGGAGACCATGGGGCAGAATGCTGGACACACTGGGGCAATACTGAAGACCATGGGGCAGAATGCTGGACACAATGGGGCAATACTGGAGACCATGGGGCAGAATGCTGGACACACTGGGGCAGATTGCTGGACACACTGGGGGTAATATGCTGGACACACTGGGGGTAATATGCTGGACACACTGGGGCAGACTGCTGGACACACTGGGGCAATGCTGGACACTGGGGCAGATTGCTGGACACACTGGGGGCAGGACTTGGGGCATGATTGGAGACATGGGGCAGGACTGGATCATGGGGCAGGATGGATACGATGGAGGCTGGTGGGGCAGGATGGGGAGATCATATGGGGTAGAATGGATAGTCATGAGTGCAGGATACGACAACATATGGCTGGAGCCAGGAATGAGATAAACGGGGCCAGGGTGGGGAATATTATTACCAAATTTCATTCAACTTCACAATTGTGTTCCACTTGTTGATTCTTCACCAAAAACGTACATTTGATATCTTTATGTTTTAAGCATGATATGGTTGAAAAGTTCCAGGGCGCCAAATACTTTCGCAAGGCACTGTATCTGGACCCGACCTCACCTCCTTACTGACCAAAATCCCACAATGTCTGTCTGCTATTTCAGCTTTCTGTTCTGCTCACTTTCTAAAACTGAACATGGACAAAACATCATCATCTTTCCCCCATGTCACTCTACCCCTCCACTAGACCTATCCATCAACTCAATTTTCAATTACTGCTCGCTTTCCCCAGTCCCGCATGCTCAGTGCCATGGGGAAATCCTCGAATCTGCCCTCTCTTTAAAGCCACGTATTCAAGCCCTTGCCTCCTCCTGCCATCTCAAACTCAAAAATATTTCCGGATCTGTGCATTACTTGACCATGAAACCACAAAAACGCTAGTGCATGCATTTATTATCTCTCGCCTCCACTACTGCAACCTCCTGCCCGACTAATCCACCAGTCTCCTCGTTGTTCCCCGGCCTCTCCTCTCTGCCAAGCCCTTCACTGGCTTCCTATCGCTCAGAGACTGCAGTTCAAAACCCTTACTATGACATACAAAGCCATCCACAATGTCTCCTCCTCCATACAAGGCCATCCACAACGTCTCCTCCATACATCTGTGACATGGTCTCTCGGTACTTACTCACACGCAACCTTCGATCCTCTCAAGATCTCTTTCTCTACTCCCCTCTTATCTATTCTTCCCACAACCACATACAAGACTTCTCCCGTGCTTCCCCCATACTCTGGAACTCTCTACCAGGGCTGTGGAGTCAGAGTCAGAGCCCATTTTGGTGAGTTGGAGTAGGTATAAAATGAACTGACTCCTAAAATATATAATAAATTGGATACAGTAGTTTAATGTAGTTTGTGGGGAATATTTTTTTCATAAGAATTTGGGAAAGCTATGAAATGTCCTATAAATGTCTGTCCTATTCCTGATCTAAGGTCTAGACTTTTAGCTGAGATGAATCTGTGCTGCAGTTTATGTTCATGATTAGTAGTGAAGCTCCTCTACAGATAAGGGGAAAAAATAACAAACACACAGGGCAGGAATGCCTGCATTCATCTCAGAACTTCTGGAGTGAATAGGAAAGCAGGATTAAAGAAGGTAAGTACTTCCTAAAGCAGATCTAAACTTTCAATAAACTGTGCATAAATCAATAGTCCAGTATATGTTGTCTCTGTATGCTTGATGTTTTAGTTTGTTTTTCCTCTTAGCTCATGTTTGGAGAAATTAGCTGCCCTGATGACTTATATACACTATACATAGAATATAAGGGGAAAAACTGTTTTCTAACATCTCAAATGCAGGAATAAAGTAACAGGATCGATGACAACATATATATTTGTGTGTGTGTTCTGCAATATGATTCAGCGCAAACATGCTCCTTCCCTCCTCCCCTCTTCATAGACTGTGAAGAAATATGATGTGAAGCATTTAGTGAGCTGTACCCTGAGACAAGCCAGACATTGAAAGTTCAGAATAAAGCTAACATATATTACAAATTTTATACTTACCATCTGTCCTATTGATTTATGCAAAGATTGTTTTATTTATATTCTAAATTATATAATGCATGATTCCCTATTCTTGCAAGAATTACAATATACCTTATTTTTCTACAGGACAAAAATATTTTGAGAGCGAATTTACATAATTACAAAATGTTTAGGAAACATCTTATGAAGTCAGCTGTATTTGAGCATTTTACAGTGACTCAAGATAAAAAAAACATTGTGTGTCAGTGTATAAGTGACCCAGATGAAAGCAAATACTGTGATGCCAAAATCAGTGCATTAGGCAGTGATAAAAATGCTCCTTCAAGAGCTTCCAATCTAAGAAGACATTTACAACGCTGCTACCCATAAATTTAAAAAGCTGTGATTGAAAAAGATCACAGCAGCACCAAGAAACCAGAGTCAAGCACTTCCCACCAGGCAAAGGAGGAGGAAAGAGTGTCTCAGGCATCAGTTACAAGATATTTTGTAAGTGACAAAGTTACTGCAACAATGACAGAAGATGTGTTTGAAAGACAGCTCATCGAGCTTGTTGTGAAGGACTGTGTGTCATTATCATTATTTGCATGACCAGTTTTTACAACTCTTAATGGAGAAATGGCCCACTAACTTGGTGTTTCTCTTGAAAGAGAAAGTATTACAAAATTTGTGATTGAAGAAGCCCCTAACCAAAAGGAAGATCTTAAAAAGACTCTCAAGAGACACTTTGTGTTTCTCAAAATGTTTGCCTGCACACGTCACAGAGTGAACTATTTTGCTATCAATGTTTGATATGCTTGTGACAACAAAATAATTGTTACTAAGACGCTGGCAGTAAAAATACTAAAGCTCTTCACAGCAGCCAGTTTCTCCACACCTTAGTGGAAAAAGTTTGCAAGATTATGAACTAAAAAAAACAGGTTCTTGCTATTATAACTGATAATGCTTCAAACATGATAAGTACAATTAAACTGATGAATGAGAATAATGAAGGTGAACAGCAGCTAGAAAAGCATTTCACATTCAGTATATTGGAGACTGAAGGCTACAGTCCTGTTCCCATAACAGAGGAACAAACAGATATTACTACAGAAGAACAGCAAAATGATTATTTACAATTAGATGATCTTGTTGAAGCTGCTTCACACCTCTTTCCTATTCAACACATGCGCTGTGTTGTGCACATGCTGCAGCTGGCAATAAAGAGATAGTCTGCAAGAGGGACATGCTGGAACTCTGATTAGCAAAGTGAGGAAATTGGCTATTGCTGCCACAACCCCTAAAATTGATTCCATCTTGAAGAGACGTGCTGGAAAAGGGGCAATTGTGGATCAAGCCACTCGGTGGGGCAGCACCTATTTAATGACTGAGCAATTGCTTGAGCTGAAACCCTTCCTTGTAGATATGGCCGACCCTCAGGTAACACTACATGAAGGTCAATGGACCAGTGGCGTAGGAAGGGGGGTGCGGGGGGGGCGGTCCGCCCCGGGCGGCACAATGCGGGGGGCGGCCGGCGCTGCAGGAGAAAGAAAAAAAAAAAAAAAGACGCCCCTTTAAATCTTCGGGCGGCGCTGTCCGCCGCCACGACCAGGCTCCCCCCACCCCCGGGCCCCCGCCCCCACCCCCGCCCTATACTCACCTCTCCTGGTTCCTGCGGCGCCGGCAGCTACAGCGTCCTCTGACTCTGCGACGTCTCAGAGCAGAGGGCGCGATGACGTCACTACTGTGCGCGCCTCTCTGTCCTGAGCGTTGCAGAGCCGGAGAGACGCTGACTGCACCGGACCTGCGCTGGGAACGGGAGAGGTGAGGATTTTACTTTTTTTTTTTTTTCTTTATGTCTGACTCTGGGGGCAATGCTGGAGACCATTGGGCAGATTGCTGGACACATCGGGGCAATACTGGAGACCATGGGGCAGAATGCTGGACACACTGGGGCAATACTGGAGACCATGGGGCAGAATGCTGGACACACTGGGGCAATACTGAAGACCATGGGGCAGAATGCTGGACACAATGGGGCAATACTGGAGACCATGGGGCAGAATGCTGGACACACTGGGGCAATACAGGAGACCATGGGGCAGATTGCTGGACACACTGGGGCAATACTGGAGACCATGGGGCAGAATGCTGGACACACCGGGGCAATACTGGAGACCATGGGGCAGATTGCTGGACACACTGGGGCAATACTGGAGACCATGGGGCAGAATGCTGGACACACTGGGGCAATACTGAAGACCATGGGGCAGAATGCTGGACACACTGGGGCAATACTGAAGACCAGGGGGCAGAATGCTGGACACACCGGGGCAATACTGGAGACCATGGGGCAGAATGCTGGACACACTGGGGCAATACTGGAGACCATGGGGCAGAATGCTGGACACACTGGGGCAATACTGAAGACCATGGGGCAGAATGCTGGACACAATGGGGCAATACTGGAGACCATGGGGCAGAATGCTGGACACACTGGGGCAATACAGGAGACCATGGGGCAGATTGCTGGACACACTGGGGCAATACTGGAGACCATGGGGCAGAATGCTGGACACACCGGGGCAATACTGGAGACCATGGGGCAGATTGCTGGACACACTGGGGCAGTACTGGAGACCATGGGGCAGATTGCTGGACACACTGGGGCAATACTGGAGACCATGGGGCAGAATGCTGGACACAATGGGGCAATACTGGAGACCATGGGGCAGAATGCTGGACACACTGGGGCAATACAGGAGACCATGGGGCAGATTGCTGGACACACTGGGGCAGATTGCTGGACACACTGGGGGTAATATGCTGGACACACTGGGGGTAATATGCTGGACACACTGGGGCAGACTGCTGGACACACTGGGGCAATGCTGGACACTGGGGCAGATTGCTGGACACACTGGGGGCAGGACTTGGGGCATGATTGGAGACATGGGGCAGGACTGGATCATGGGGCAGGATGGATACGATGGAGGCTGGTGGGGCAGGATGGGGAGATCATATGGGGTAGAATGGATAGTCATGAGTGCAGGATACGACAACATATGGCTGGAGCCAGGAATGAGATAAACGGGGCCAGGGTGGGGAATATTATTACCATAGGGGATAATTAAGGGATATTGTTACTGCAGTGATGTATTTATTTTATTTTTTGAGTATACTGTTTTAAATGGGGGAGCGGTACTGTTATTGTGCAGAGTGACACTATATCGCCTTTTTGTCTTCATGTGGTGTAATGTAGAAGTTGTGAAAAATTAAGTAATGTGTTCTGCAAGCGGAGCTCGAGATAACTGTGTTATTTCCTGCAGAGACGAGTCCTGGCTGGAAGGAATGATGGCGGTCTGTGCTGGATGAAAGATGAAGGACTTCACCTAGAGACGTCACTGGTGAGTCAGTGTTACCTAAACACTGACACTATACACTGTATACTATATAGAGGTCCTGTGTATAATGTCACCAGTGATCTCTGTATTACCTCTACACAGACACTGCATACTAAGTACAGATCTCCTGTGAATACTGGCACTTATGGTGATAGTATTGTGTTTTTTTTTTATTACTGATCAGTATTGTAGTATTCAGTCACTATGTGGTGGTAATATGTGGTCTGGAAATGGTGCGGTGGTATTTGTCCCTTGTATGTAGTATTATTCGGTCACTATGTGGTCTGGTCATGGTGTGGTGGTATTAAGTCACAGGTTTGGCATGTGGGGGTGACACCATTAGGCCCAGTTTAAGTTCTACAAAACAGGAAAACCATTTTTGGTAACCTTTGTGTGTATTGGTATTGAGCCGGGGGGGGGGGGGGGCGCCAAACTCGGGAACAGCCCCGGGCGGCAAAAGCTCTAGCTACGCCTCTGCAATGGACACACGTGGCTGAATTGAAGGAATTTCTTCATCACCCATTTACAGTGACTAAAAAGTAGTAAGCTGAGTATTTAACTCCTGGCATTTTTATAAAGGAGTGGAAGAACTTGTTGTTTTACCTGTCCCAAAGAGGAGGTTTAATCACAGATGGCATTGCTGCTTCAGTGAAACAGAGAGACACTGGTATTAGAAAACAAAACTTCTAGCAGCTGTTTATGTGGACCAGAGTCATCATATATTGCAGGATGATCAACAGCTTACTAAAGGAAATTAACCCCTTACCGGCATCGGACGTACTATACCGTCCGATGCCGGCTCCCCTGCTTTGATGCAGGGCTCCGCGGTGAGCCCGCACCAAAGCCGGGACATGTCAGCTGTTTTGAACAGCTGACATGTGCCCGCAATAGGTGCGGGCAGAATCGCGATCTGCCCGCACCTATTAACTAGTTAAATGCCGCTGTCAAACGCAGACAGCGGCATTTAACTACCGCTTCCGGCCGGGCGGCCGGAAATGACGTCATCGCCGACCCCCGTCACATGATCGGGGGTCGGCGATGCTTGTATATTGTAGCCATAGAGGTCCCAGAGACCTCTATGGTTACTGATGAGCGGTGGCTGTGAGCGCCACCCTGTGGTCGGCGCTCACAGCACACCTCCATTTCTGCTACATAGCAGCGATCAGCTATTGAAGCATGGCAAAAGTTAAGAAAAAAAGTTTTAAAAAATTTGAAAAAAATAAAAAAAACATAAAAGTTTAAATCACCCCCCTTTCGCCCCAATCAAAATAAATCAATAAAAAAATATCAAATCTACGCTTATTTGGTATCGCCGCGCTCAGAATCGCCCGATCTATCAATTAAAAAAAAGTATTAACCTGATCGCTAAACAGCGTAGCAGGAAAAAAATTCGAAATGCCAGAATTACGTTTTTTTGGTCACCGCGACATTACATTAAAATGCAATAACGGGCGATCAAAAGAACGTATCTGCACCAAAATGCTATCATTAAAAACGCCAGCTCGGCACGCAAAAAATAAGCCCTCAACCGACCCCAGATCACGAAAAATGGAGACGCTACGAGTATCGAAAATGGCGCAATTTTTTTTTTTTAGCAAAGTTTGGAATTTTTTTTCACCACTTAGATAAAAAATAACCTAGTCATATTTGGTGTCTATGAACTCGTATTGACCTGGAGAATCATAATATCAGGTCAGTTTTAGCATTTAGTGAACCTAGCAAAAAAGCCAAACAAAAAACCAATGTGGGATTGCACTTTTTTTGCAATTTCACAGCACTTGGAATTTTTTTCCCGTTTTCTAGTACACGACATGCTAAAACCAATGATGTCGTTCAAAAGTACAACTCGTCCCGCAAAAAATAAGCCCTCACATGGCCAAATTGACGGAAAAATAAAAAAGTTATGGCTCTGGGAAGGAGGGGAGTGAAAAACGAACACGGGAAAAACGAAAAATCCCCCGGTCATGAAGGGATTAAGCTTTGATTGAGGTAACAGTTAGGATGAGTGGGCTACAGGACGGCCAAGAGCAAGAAGACTCGGGTCCTTCCAGTGCTGCCGCTGCCGTTCCTTCATCCTCATCAGATGAGGAGTTTGATTTCGACAAGTATTTGAACGACATGGAGCAGGCAAAGCGTTGCTGCAGGGAAAAAGATTACGCTCCCATAGAAAACAGATTGACCAGATTCCAGCAATGTTTTTTACTTGCTCTCAAAAAAGTAGAAGAGTTCAATCGTTTTTCAAAACTGACTGTGCACGAGGCAATTCCTTCATACCCTGATATTGTCAGAGATGTCGCCCATGTGGTCACTGCTTTACCACCAACTCAATTTAGTGCAGAGAGGTCGTTCTCCGGCCTTAAAATAATTAGGTCAGATGTGAGGTCATCTATGGGGGAGGATCTGATGGAGGCGATACTATTTCTCAGAACAAATTCATAGACTGCACAAATGTTATTCAGGACGTTTTTGTTGAAAACTTTTTTTTACACTTACTGCAGAATAAATAATAAATTGTAAATATGAAAAAGTTTTTTGCTCTAAAGTTGTATTCCCATAAATATATTTTATGTTCTATCTAAATAGCTTGATTATTGTATCAGAATAATGATTAAAAGCCTGATGTTACCATTTTACCACAGCAAAATTGTCACTTAACCCCTTCATGACCCAGCCTATTTTGACCTTAATTGGAAAATGTAACCGTGAGCACGACTAGAGAAGGGGTGCGGAGGACGGGTTCCCAAACCACATAGATTCATAGTAAGAGACCTGGCACTCAGCTTTAGGTAAGATGCCGCAGGAAAAAGTTATTGTAGAAAATACAGGAAAACGTTTCAGCCAATTGTGACCTTCATCAGTTCCAGGAGGTCAGACAAGCGGCGGATGTCGCGTCGGGGAGCGCCGCAGCTCCAGGAATCTTCTATAGCAGCCTCGCCTACAACAACCACGCTGAACTAATATTGATAAATGATCGTGCAGCGATTATAATTCCCGTTACCGGCTTTCATTTAATAACCTCCTGTAACTGATGAAGGTCACAATTGGCCGAAACGTTTTCCTGTATTTACTACAATAACTTTTTCCTGCGGCATCTTACCTAAAGCTGAGTGCCAGGTCTCTTACTACCATTTTGACCTTAAAGACCTGGCCGTTTTTTGCAATTCTGACCAGTGTCCCTTTATGAGGTTATAACTCAGGAACACTTCAACAAATCCTAGCGGTTCTGAGATTGTTTTTTCGTGACATATTGGGCTTCATGTTAGTGGTAAATTTAGGTCGATCATTTTTGCGTTTATTTGTGAAAAAAATGGAAATTTGGCTAAAATTTTGAAAATTTCGCAATTTTCAAATTTTGAATTTTTATTCTGTTAAACCAGAGAGTTATGTGACACAAAATAGTTAATAACATTTCCCACATGTCTACTTTACATTAACACAATTTTGGAAACAAAATTTTTTTTCCCTAGGAAGTTAGAAGGGTTAATATTTGACAAGCGATTTCTCATTTTGACAACAAAATTTACAAAACCACTTTTTTTAGGGACCACCTCACATTTGAAGTCAGTTTGAGGGGTCTATATGGCTGAAAATACCCAAAAGTGAGACCATTCTAAAAACTGCACCCCTCAAGGTGCACAAAACCACATTCAAGAAGTTTATTAACCCTTCAGGTGCTTCACAGCAGCAGAAGCAACATGGAAGGAAAAAATGAACATTTAACTTTTTAGTCACAAAAATTATCTTTTAGCAACAATTTTTTTTTATTTTCCCAATGGTAAAAAGAGAAACTGGACCCCAAAAGTTATTGTACAATTTGTCCTGAGTACGCTGATACCTCATATGTGGGGGTAAACCACTGTTTGGGCGCACGGCAGGGCTTGGAAGGGAAGGAGCGCCATTTGACTTTTTAAATGAAAAATTATCTCCATCGTTAGCGGACACCATGTCACGTTTGGAGAGCCCCTGTGTGCCTAAAAATTGGAGCTCCCCCACATGTGACCACATTTTGGAAACTAGACCCCCCAAGGAACTTACCTAGATGTGTGGTGAGCACTTTAAATCCCTAGGTGCTTCACAGAAGTTTATAACGCAGAGCAGTGAAAATAAAAAAATAAGTTTTCATTCCTCAAAAATTATGTTTTAGCAAGCAATTTTTTATTTTCGCAAGGGTAACATGAGAATTTGGACCCCAATAATTGCTGCCCAGTATGTCGTGAGTACGCTGGTACCCCATATGTGGGGGTAAACTACTATTTGGGCGCATGTCGGGGCTCGGAAGGGAGGGAGCACCATTTGACTTTTTGAAGGCAAGATTGGCTGGAATCAATGGTGGCGCCATGTTGCGTTTGGAGACCCCTGATGTGCCCAAACAGTGGAAACCCCTCAATTCTAACTTCAACACTAACCCCAACACACCCCTAACTCTAATCCCAACTGTAGCCATAACCCTAATCACAACCCTAACCCCAACACACCCCTAAGCCTAATCCTAACCCTAATCCCAACACACCCCTAACCCTAACCATAACCCTAACCACAAGCCTAATCTTAACCCTAATTCCAACCCTAACCCTAAGGCTATGTGCCCACGTTGCAGATTCGTGTGACATTTTTCCGCACCATTTTTGAAAAATCCGCGGGTAAAAGGCACTGCGTTTTACCTGCGGATTTTCCGCGGATTTCCAGTGTTTTTTGTGCGGATTTCACCTGTGGATTCCTATTGAGGAACAGGTGTAAAACGCTGCGGAATCCGCACAAAGAATTGACATGCTGCGGAAAATACAACACAGCGTTTCTGCGCGGTATTTTCCGCCCCATGGGCACAACGGATTTGGTTTTCCATAGGTTTACATGGTACTGTAAACCTGATGGAACACTGCTGCGAATCCGCAGCGGCCAATCCACTGCGGATCCGCAGCCAAATCCGCACCGTGTGCACATAGCCTAATTCTAACCCTAACCCTAGCTCTAACCCTAATTCTAACCCTAGCCTTAACCCTAACCCAAACCCTAACCCTAACCCTAGTGGAAAAAAAAAATATATATATTTTCTTTATTTTATTATTGTCGCTACCTATGGGGGTGATAAAGGGGGAGTTCATTTATTATTTTTTTATTTTGATCACTGTGATAGGTTTTATCACAGTGATTAAAATGTACCTGGAACGAATCTGCCGGCCGGCATGCGCATGCACCCGCCATTTTGGAAGATGGCGGCGCCCATGGAGAAGACAGACGGAGACTGAGAGGCTCGGTAAGTATGAAGGGGTGGGATCGGAGTACGGAGGGTGGATCGGAGCACGGGGGAGCGAACAGGACGACGGGGGAGCGAACAGGAGGACGGAGGGGAGCGGACCACAGTACGGGACAGAACGGAGGACTGGGGAGGAGATCGGTGGCGGTGGGGGGGGGCAGATCAGGGTTTCCAGCCATGGCCAATGATATTGCAGCATCAGCCATGGCTGGATTGTAATATTTCACCAGTTTTCATAGGTGAAATATTACAAATCGCTCTGATTGGCTGTTAAAAGTGAAACAGCCAATCAGAGTGATCGTAGCCACGGGCGAAGCCCCCCCTGGGCTGAAGTACCACTCCCCCTGTCCCTGTAGATCGGGTGAAATTGGAGTTAACCCTTTCACCTGATCTGCAGGGACGCGATCCCTCCATGACGCCACATAGGCGTCACAGGGCGGATTGGCACCAACTTTCTTGACACCTATGTGGCGTCACAGGTCGGGAAGGCGTTTTAAACTTAAACATGAGCCATGTAGGAGGGAGTCGGAGTCGTGGAGTCGGAGTTGGAGTCAGAGTTAGTGTCATGGAAATTGAGGAGTCGGAGTTGGTGTCGGAGATTTAGTCTACTTACTCCACAGACCTGCTCTCTACCCCAACACATCAGACTCTCGCCTATCAGGGAAACCTTCAAAAAGAACCTGAAGACTCACCTCTGCCAACAAGCCTACATCCTGCAGTGATCCTTAGCCTGCGGAACCGCCGCATGACCAGCTCTACCCTCTCCTAGTGTATCCCCACCTATCCCTTGTAGATTGTGAGCCCTCGCGGGCAGGGTCCTCTCTCCTCCTGTATCCTCACCCATCCCTTGTAGATTGTGAGCCCTCGCGGGCAGGGTCCTCTCTCCTCCTGTATCCCCACCTATCCCTTGTAGATTGTGAGCCCTCGCGGGCAGGGTCCTCTCTCCTCCTGTATCCTCACCCATCCCTTGTAGACTGTGAGCCCTCGCGGGCAGGGTCCTCTCTCCTACTGTATCCTCACCCATCCCTTGTAGACTGTGAGCCTTCGTAGGCAGGGTCCTCTCCTCCTGTATCCTCACCCATCCCTTGTAGATTGTGAGCCCTCGCGGGCAGGGTCCTCTCTGCTCCTGTATCCTCACCCATCCCTTGTAGATTGTGAGCCCTCGCGGGCAGGGTCCTCTCTCCTCCTGTATCCTCACCTATCCCCTGTAGACTGTGAGCCCTCGCGGGCAGGGTCCTCTCTCCTCCTGTATCCCCACCTATCCCCTGTAGACTGTGAGCCCTCGCGGGCAGGGTCCTTTCTCCTCCTGTATCCCCACCTATCCCTTGTAGACTGTGAGTCCTCGCGGGCAGGGTCCTCTCTCCTCCTGTATCCCCACCTATCCCCTGTAGACTGTGAGCCCTCGCGGGCAGGGTCCTCTCTCCTAGTGTATCCCCACCTATCCCCTGTAGACTGTGAGCCCTCGTGGGCAGGGTCCTCTCTCCTTCTGTACATGTGTGTGCCTTGTATTGCTCATGTCTATTGTACTTGTCTATATTTGCCCCTTTCATGTGAAAAGCGCCATGGAATAAATGGCGCTATAAAAATGTATAACAATAATAATAATCTGAGGTTCTGGACGTCTCTCTTAAGCGGGGGATACTATCACGGGTTTACTGCGAAAGAGAGGAGCCAGATGACTGCAGCATCTGATTTCTTCTACTCCTGCACTGGTTAGAAGCACTTCACCTCACTTCACTTCAATTTCTTTTAGCAGTGCAGGGGTTAATCTGCTCAGGTGAGAGCTCCTGGAAGCTTTCGTGCATTAAGGCTCTCAGCTGTGCACTCTTAGCCACTCCCATCTCCTATATAATCTGGGTTTTGGCTATCACTCATTGTCAGAGCTAGCTCATGCTGCATGGCTGGAGGTTGTTATTATTGGAGAAGGCATTGGGTGGATTTATCTGTGACTGTTGCTTGGTTTTGAGTGTGTGATAAATCCTTTACTTCTCCTACTTTGGTATTACCTCATCCTCCACTCCCCGGTGTATACTTCTGTTATATGTGAGGGGGATGAAATGCAGGATCCAGGGCCAAAAAGCGGGGTACGGGGGTGAGGGGACAAAATGCGGGGTCCATGGACGAGGAGATGAAATGCGGGGTCAGAGAACGAAATGCAGGGTCCAGGGATAAAATGCAGGGTCCGGGAATGAAATGCAGGATCCAGGATAAGGGGACAAAATGCGGGGTCCGGGGGACGAAAAACAAGGTCTGGAGATGAAATGCAGGGACGAGGGGGATGAAATGTGGAGTCCAGTGATGAGGGGGATGAAATGTGGAGTCTGGGGACGAAATGACAAAATGCGAGGTCCGGGGACGAGGGGGATGAAATGCGGGGTCTGGGGATGAGAGGGATGAAATGCAGAGTCCGAGGACAAGGGGGATGAAATGAGGGGTCCGGGGATGAAGTGCAGAGTTCGGTGACAAGGGGGATGAAATGCGGGGTCCAGGGACGAGATGACAAAATGAGAGGTCCGGGGACGAGGGGGATGAAATGTGGGGTCTGTGGATGAGAGGGATGAAATGAGGGGTCCGGGGGATGAAATGTGGAGTCCAGTGACGAGGGGGATGAAATGCGGGGTCTGGGGATGAGAGGGATGAAATGAGGGGTCCGGGGATGAAATGTGGAGTCCAGTGACGAGGGGGATGAAATGCGGGGTCTGGGGATGAGAGGGATGAAATGAGGGGTCCGGGGATGAAATGTGGAGTCCAGTGACGAGGGGGATGAAATGCGGGGTCTGGGGATGAGAGGGATGAAATGAGGGGTCCGGGGATGAAATGCAGAGTCCGAGGACAAGGGGGATGAAATGCGGGGACCAGGGTCAAGGGGGATGAAATGCGGGGTCCGGGGACGAGGGGGATAAAATGTGGAGTTCAGGGACAAGGGGGATGAAATGCGGGGTCCAGGGACGAGATGACAAAATGAGAGGTCCGGGGACGAGGGGGATGAAATGTGGGGTCTGTGGATGAGGGGGATGAAATGTGGAGTCCAGTGACGAGGGGGATGAAATGCGGGGTCTGGGGATGAGAGGGATGAAATGAGGGGTCCGGGGATGAAATGCAGAGTCCGAGGACAAGGGGGATGAAATGCGGGGACCAGGGTCAAGGGGGATGAAATAGGGGGTCCAAGGACGAGAGGGATGAAATGGGGGGTCTTGGGATAAGATGACGAAATGCGGGGTCCAAGGATGAAATGTGGGGTCCGGATAATTTTCAGGATGTTTTGGGGTCTTTTCTCTAGTGTTGGATGTACAGGTTATGGATTTATGGGGCTGGAGATGAAGCCCCCGGGGGGCTCCGGTCTGCACTGAGGGACCCTTGATGCCATAAGACCCCACAGCATCACTGAGATATCCAGCACCGTCACGTCCCCGTCTAATCTGCCCACAGACCCCAGGAGTGACTCACCCCCCGAAGCAGCGCTCTGCGCCATCTTCTGTCCAGCAGCCACATGTCAATTCAGAGTCGCCGCGAGATGTGGAGAGCACGAGGGCGACACAGGGCAGCCATTAATGTATCCACCACCCTCCAGGGACACAGAACCGCCACTCAGAAGACCCGAAACCAGGCAGACAGCGGCAGCACCAAACACAAAGGGGTCTGACCGCCTGCAATATCCCAGACAGCCACTAGATGTCAGCAGAAGACAAGAGCAGGAGGAAATGAGGCTACCGCTCAGATACACAGGTTAGGTACACATTTATCAGCAGTCAGTATCACACAGGAGAGGATTAGATACACGGCTCAGCCGTCAGTATCACACAGGAGAGGATTAGATACACGGCTCAGCCGTCAGTATCACACAAGAGAGGATTAGATACACGGCTCAGCAGTCAGTATCCCACAGGAGAGGATTAGATACACGGCTCAGCCGTCAGTATCACACAAGAGAGGATTAGATACACAGCTCAGCAGTCAGTATCACACAGGAGAGGATTAGATACACGGCTCAGCAGACAGTATCACACAGGAGAGGATTAGATACACGGCTCAGCAGTCAGTATCACACAGGAGAGGATTAGATACACAGCTCAGCAGTCAGTATCACACAAGAGAGGATTAGATACACGGCTCAGCAGTCAGTATCACACAGGAGAGGATTAGATACACGGCTCAGCCGTCAGTATCACACAAGAGAGGATTAGATACACGGCTCAGCAGACAGTATCACACAGGAGAGGATTACATACACAGCTCAGCAGTCAGTATCACACAGGAGAGGATTAGATACACGGCTCAGCAGACAGTATCACACAGGAGAGGATTAGATACACGGCTCAGCAGTCAGTATCACACAGGAGAGGATTAGATACACGGCTCAGCAGACAGTATCACACAGGAGAGGATTAGATACACGGCTCAGCAGTCAGTATCACACAGGAGAGGATTAGATACACGGCTCAGCAGTCAGTATCACACAAGAGAGGATTAGATACACGGCTCAGCAGTCAGTATCACACAGGAGAGGATTAGATACACAGCTCAGCAGTCAGTATCACACAAGAGAGGATTAGATACACGGCTCAGCAGTCAGTATCACACAGGAGAGGATTAGATACACGGCTCAGCAGTCAGTATCACACAGGAGAGGATTAGATACACGGCTCAGCAGACAGTATCACACAGGAGAGGATTAGATACACAGCTCAGCAGACAGTATCACACAGGAGAGGATTAGATACACGTCTCAGCAGTCAGTATCACACAGGAGAGGATTAGATACACGGCTCAGCAGTCAGTATCACACAGGAGAGGATTAGATACACGGCTCAGCAGACAGTATCACACAGGAGAGGATTAGATACACGTCTCAGCAGTCAGTATCACACAGGAGAGGATTAGATACACGGCTCAGCAGTCAGTATCACACAGGAGAGGATTAGATACACGGCTCAGCGGTCAGTATCACACAGGAGAGGATTAGATAAACGGCTCAGCAGACAGTATCACACAGGAGAGGATTAGATACACGGCTCAGCAGACAGTATCACACAGGAGAGGATTAGATACACGGCTCAGCAGTCAGTATCACACAGGAGAGGATTAGATACACGGCTCAGCAGACAGTATCACACAGGAGAGGATTAGATACACGGCTCAGCAGACAGTATCACACAGGAGAGGATTAGATACACGGCTCAGCAGACAGTATCACACAGGAGAGGATTAGATACACGGCTCAGCAGTCAATATCACACAGGAGAGGATTAGATACACGGCTCAGCAGTCAGTATCACACAGGAGAGGATTAGATACACGGCTCAGCAGTCAATATCACACAGGAGAGGATTAGATACACGGCTCAGCAGTCAGTATCACACAGGAGAGGATTAGATACACGGCTCAGCAGTCAGTATCACACAGGAGAGGATTAGATACACGGCTCAGCAGTCAGTATCACACAGGAGAGGATTAGATACACGGCTCAGCAGACAGTATCACACAGGAGAGGATTAGATACACGGCTCAGCAGTCAGTATCACACAGGAGAGGATTAGATACACGGCTCAGCAGTCAGTATCACACAGGATAGGATTAGATACACAGCTCAGCAGTCAGTATCACACAGGAGAGGATTAGATACACAGCTCAGCAGTCAGTATCACACAGGATAGGATTAGATACACGGCTCAGCAGTCAGTATCACACAGGATAGGATTAGATACACGGCTCAGCAGACAGTATCACACAGGATAGGATTAGATACACAGCTCAGCAGTCAGTATCACACAGGAGAGGATTAGATACACGGCTCAGCAGTCAGTATCACACAGGAGAGGATTAGATACACGGCTCAGCAGTCAGTATCACACAGGAGAGGATTAGATACACGGCTCAGCAGTCAGTATCACACAGGAGAGGATTAGATACACAGCTCAGCAGTCAGTATCACACAGGATAGGATTAGATACACAGCTCAGCAGTCAGTATCACACAGGAGAGGATTAGATACACAGCTCAGCAGTCAGTATCACACAGGATAGGATTAGATACACGGCTCAGCAGTCAGTATCACACAGGATAGGATTAGATACACGGCTCAGCAGACAGTATCACACAGGAGAGGATTAGATACAAGGCTCAGCAGTCAGTATCACACAGGAGAGGATTAGATACAGCTCAGCAGTCAGTATCACACAGGAGAGGATTAGATACAGCTCAGCAGACAGTATCACACAGGAGAGGATTAGATACACAGCTCAGCAGTCAGTATCACACAGGAGAGGATTAGATACACGGCTCAGCAGTCAATATCACACAGGAGAGGATTAAATACACGGCTCAGCAGTCAGTATCACACAGGAGAGGATTAGATACACGGCTCAGCAGTCAGTATCACACAGGAGAGGATTAGATACACGGCTCAGCAGTCAGTATCACACAGGAGAGGATTAGATACACGGCTCAGCAGACAGTATCACACAGGAGAGGATTAGATACACGGCTCAGCAGTCAGTATCACACAGGAGAGGATTAGATACACGGCTCAGCAGTCAGTATCACACAGGAGAGGATTAGATACACGGCTCAGCAGTCAGTATCACACAGGAGAGGATTAGATACACGGCTCAGCAGTCAGTATCACACAGGATAGGATTAGATACACAGCTCAGCAGTCAGTATCACACAGGAGAGGATTAGATACACGGCTCAGCAGTCAGTATCACACAGGATAGGATTAGATACACGGCTCAGCAGACAGTATCACACAGGATAGGATTAGATACAGCTCAGCAGTCAGTATCACACAGGAGAGGATTAGATACACGGCTCAGCAGTCAGTATCACACAGGATAGGATTAGATACACAGCTCAGCAGTCAGTATCACACAGGAGAGGATTAGATACACAGCTCAGCAGTCAGTATCACACAGGATAGGATTAGATACACGGCTCAGCAGACAGTATCACACAGGAGAGGATTAGATACAAGGCTCAGCAGTCAGTATCACACAGGAGAGGATTAGATACAGCTCAGCAGTCAGTATCACACAGGAGAGGATTAGATACAGCTCAGCAGACAGTATCACACAGGAGAGGATTAGATACACAGCTCAGCAGTCAGTATCACACAGGAGAGGATTAGATACACGGCTCAGCAGTCAGTATCACACAGGAGAGGATTAGATACACGGCTCAGCAGTCAGTATCACACAGGAGAGGATTAGATACACGGCTCAGCAGTCAGTATCACACAGGAGAGGATTAGATACACGGCTCAGCAGTCAATATCACACAGGAGAGGATTAAATACACGGCTCAGCAGTCAGTATCACACAGGAGAGGATTAGATACACGGCTCAGCAGTCAGTATCACACAGGAGAGGATTAGATACACGGCTCAGCAGTCAGTATCACACAGGAGAGGATTAGATACACGGCTCAGCAGACAGTATCACACAGGAGAGGATTAGATACACGGCTCAGCAGTCAGTATCACACAGGAGAGGATTAGATACACGGCTCAGCAGTCAGTATCACACAGGAGAGGATTAGATACACGGCTCAGCAGTCAGTATCACACAGGAGAGGATTAGATACACGGCTCAGCAGTCAGTATCACACAGGATAGGATTAGATACACAGCTCAGCAGTCAGTATCACACAGGAGAGGATTAGATACACGGCTCAGCAGTCAGTATCACACAGGATAGGATTAGATACACGGCTCAGCAGACAGTATCACACAGGATAGGATTAGATACAGCTCAGCAGTCAGTATCACACAGGAGAGGATTAGATACACGGCTCAGCAGTCAGTATCACACAGGATAGGATTAGATACACAGCTCAGCAGTCAGTATCACACAGGAGAGGATTAGATACACAGCTCAGCAGTCAGTATCACACAGGATAGGATTAGATACACGGCTCAGCAGACAGTATCACACAGGAGAGGATTAGATACAAGGCTCAGCAGTCAGTATCACACAGGAGAGGATTAGATACAGCTCAGCAGTCAGTATCACACAGGAGAGGATTAGATACAGCTCAGCAGACAGTATCACACAGGAGAGGATTAGATACACAGCTCAGCAGTCAGTATCACACAGGAGAGGATTAGATACACGGCTCAGCAGTCAGTATCACACAGGAGAGGATTAGATACACGGCTCAGCAGTCAGTATCACACAGGAGAGGATTAGATACACGGCTCAGCAGTCAGTATCACACAGGAGAGGATTAGATACACGGCTCAGCAGTCAGTATCACACAGGAGAGGATTAGATACACGGCTCAGCAGACAGTATCACACAGGAGAGGATTAGATACACGGCTCAGCAGTCAGTATCACACAGGAGAGGATTAGATACACGGCTCAGCAGTCAGTATCACACAGGATAGGATTAGATACACAGCTCAGCAGTCAGTATCACACAGGAGAGGATTAGATACACAGCTCAGCAGTCAGTATCACACAGGATAGGATTAGATACACGGCTCAGCAGTCAGTATCACACAGGATAGGATTAGATACACGGCTCAGCAGACAGTATCACACAGGATAGGATTAGATACACAGCTCAGCAGTCAGTATCACACAGGAGAGGATTAGATACACGGCTCAGCAGTCAGTATCACACAGGAGAGGATTAGATACACGGCTCAGCAGTCAGTATCACACAGGAGAGGATTAGATACACGGCTCAGCAGTCAGTATCACACAGGAGAGGATTAGATACACAGCTCAGCAGTCAGTATCACACAGGATAGGATTAGATACACGGCTCAGCAGTCAGTATCACACAGGAGAGGATTAGATACACGGCTCAGCAGTCAGTATCACACAGGAGAGGATTAGATACACGGCTCAGCAGTCAGTATCACACAGGATGGGATTAGATACACGGCTCAGCAGTCAGTATCACACAGGAGAGGATTAGATACACGGCTCAGCAGTCAGTATCACACAGGAGAGGATTAGATACACGGCTCAGCAGTCAGTATCACACAGGAGAGGATTAGATACACGGCTCAGCAGTCAGTATCACACAGGAGAGGATTAGATACACGGCTCAGCAGTCAGTATCACACAGGAGAGGATTAGATACACGGCTCAGCAGTCAGTATCACACAGGAGAGGATTAGATACACGGCTCAGCAGTCAGTATCACACAGGATAGGATTAGATACACAGCTCAGCAGTCAGTATCACACAGGAGAGGATTAGATACACAGCTCAGCAGTCAGTATCACACAGGATAGGATTAGATACACGGCTCAGCAGTCAGTATCACACAGGATAGGATTAGATACACGGCTCAGCAGACAGTATCACACAGGAGAGGATTAGATACAAGGCTCAGCAGTCAGTATCACACAGGAGAGGATTAGATACAGCTCAGCAGTCAGTATCACACAGGAGAGGATTAGATACAGCTCAGCAGACGGTATCACACAGGAGAGGATTAGATACACAGCTCAGCAGTCAGTATCACACAGGAGAGGATTAGATACACGGCTCAGCAGTCAATATCACACAGGAGAGGATTAAATACACGGCTCAGCAGTCAGTATCACACAGGAGAGGATTAGATACACGGCTCAGCAGTCAGTATCACACAGGAGAGGATTAGATACACGGCTCAGCAGTCAGTATCACACAGGAGAGGATTAGATACACGGCTCAGCAGACAGTATCACACAGGAGAGGATTAGATACACGGCTCAGCAGTCAGTATCACACAGGAGAGGATTAGATACACGGCTCAGCAGTCAGTATCACACAGGAGAGGATTAGATACACGGCTCAGCAGTCAGTATCACACAGGAGAGGATTAGATACACGGCTCAGCAGTCAGTATCACACAGGATAGGATTAGATACACAGCTCAGCAGTCAGTATCACACAGGAGAGGATTAGATACACGGCTCAGCAGTCAGTATCACACAGGATAGGATTAGATACACGGCTCAGCAGACAGTATCACACAGGATAGGATTAGATACAGCTCAGCAGTCAGTATCACACAGGAGAGGATTAGATACACGGCTCAGCAGTCAGTATCACACAGGATAGGATTAGATACACAGCTCAGCAGTCAGTATCACACAGGAGAGGATTAGATACACAGCTCAGCAGTCAGTATCACACAGGATAGGATTAGATACACGGCTCAGCAGACAGTATCACACAGGAGAGGATTAGATACAGCTCAGCAGTCAGTATCACACAGGAGAGGATTAGATACAGCTCAGCAGACAGTATCACACAGGAG
Source organism: Ranitomeya imitator (assembly GCF_032444005.1). Lineage (NCBI taxonomy): Eukaryota > Metazoa > Chordata > Amphibia > Anura > Dendrobatidae > Ranitomeya > Ranitomeya imitator. The sequence continues at coordinate 575,352,469 of NC_091287.1, read as the reverse complement.
AGGATTAGATACACAGCTCAGCAGTCAGTATCACACAGGAGAGGATTAGATACACGGCTCAGCAGTCAATATCACACAGGAGAGGATTAAATACACGGCTCAGCAGTCAGTATCACACAGGAGAGGATTAGATACACGGCTCAGCAGACAGTATCACACAGGAGAGGATTAGATACACGGCTCAGCAGTCAGTATCACACAGGAGAGGATTAGATACACGGCTCAGCAGTCAGTATCACACAGGAGAGGATTAGATACACGGCTCAGCAGTCAGTATCACACAGGAGAGGATTAGATACACGGCTCAGCAGTCAGTATCACACAGGATAGGATTAGATACACAGCTCAGCAGTCAGTATCACACAGGAGAGGATTAGATACACGGCTCAGCAGTCAGTATCACACAGGATAGGATTAGATACACGGCTCAGCAGACAGTATCACACAGGATAGGATTAGATACAGCTCAGCAGTCAGTATCACACAGGAGAGGATTAGATACACGGCTCAGCAGTCAGTATCACACAGGAGAGGATTAGATACACGGCTCAGCAGTCAGTATCACACAGGAGAGGATTAGATACACGGCTCAGCAGTCAGTATCACACAGGAGAGGATTAGATACACGGCTCAGCAGACAGTATCACACAGGAGAGGATTAGATACACGGCTCAGCAGTCAGTATCACACAGGAGAGGATTAGATACACGGCTCAGCAGTCAGTATCACACAGGAGAGGATTAGATACACGGCTCAGCAGTCAGTATCACACAGGAGAGGATTAGATACACGGCTCAGCAGTCAGTATCACACAGGAGAGGATTAGATACACGGCTCAGCAGTCAGTATCACACAGGATAGGATTAGATACACGGCTCAGCAGACAGTATCACACAGGATAGGATTAGATACAAGGCTCAGCAGTCAGTATCACACAGGAGAGGATTAGATACAGCTCAGCAGTCAGTATCACACAGGAGAGGATTAGATACACGGCTCAGCAGTCAGTATCACACAGGATAGGATTAGATACACGGCTCAGCAGACAGTATCACACAGGATAGGATTAGATACACAGCTCAGCAGTCAGTATCACACAGGAGAGGATTAGATACACGGCTCAGCAGTCAGTATCACACAGGAGAGGATTAGATACACGGCTCAGCAGTCAGTATCACACAGGAGAGGATTAGATACACGGCTCAGCAGTCAGTATCACACAGGAGAGGATTAGATACACGGCTCAGCAGTCAGTATCACACAGGAGAGGATTAGATACACGGCTCAGCAGACAGTATCACACAGGAGAGGATTAGATACACGGCTCAGCAGTCAGTATCACACAGGAGAGGATTAGATACACGGCTCAGCAGTCAGTATCACACAGGAGAGGATTAGATACACGGCTCAGCAGTCAGTATCACACAGGAGAGGATTAGATACACGGCTCAGCAGTCAGTATCACACAGGATAGGATTAGATACACAGCTCAGCAGTCAGTATCACACAGGAGAGGATTAGATACACGGCTCAGCAGTCAGTATCACACAGGATAGGATTAGATACACGGCTCAGCAGACAGTATCACACAGGATAGGATTAGATACAAGGCTCAGCAGTCAGTATCACACAGGAGAGGATTAGATACAGCTCAGCAGTCAGTATCACACAGGAGAGGATTAGATACACGGCTCAGCAGTCAGTATCACACAGGATAGGATTAGATACACGGCTCAGCAGACAGTATCACACAGGATAGGATTAGATACACAGCTCAGCAGTCAGTATCACACAGGAGAGGATTAGATACACGGCTCAGCAGTCAGTATCACACAGGAGAGGATTAGATACACAGCTCAGCAGTCAGTATCACACAGGATAGGATTAGATACACGGCTCAGCAGTCAGTATCACACAGGATAGGATTAGATACACGGCTCAGCAGACAGTATCACACAGGATAGGATTAGATACAGCTCAGCAGTCAGTATCACACAGGATAGGATTAGATACACGGCTCATCAGTCAGTATCACACAGGAGAGGATTAGATACACAGCTCAGCAGTCAGTATCACACAGGATAGGATTAGATACACGGCTCAGCAGTCAGTATCACACAGGAGAGGATTAGATACACGGCTCAGCAGTCAATATCACACAGGAGAGGATTAGATACACGGCTCAGCAGTCAGTATCACACAGGAGAGGATTAGATACACGGCTCAGCAGTCAATATCACACAGGAGAGGATTAGATACACGGCTCAGCAGTCAGTATCACACAGGAGAGGATTAGATACACAGCTCAGCAGTCAGTATCACACAGGAGAGGATTAGATACACAGCTCAGCAGTCAGTATCACACAGGAGAGGATTAGATACACGGCTCAGCAGTCAGTATCACACAGGAGAGGATTAGATACACAGCTCAGCAGTCAGTATCACACAGGAGAGGATTAGATACACGGCTCAGCAGTCAATATCACACAGGAGAGGATTAGATACACGGCTCAGCAGTCAGTATCACACAGGAGAGGATTAGATACACGGCTCAGCAGTCAGTATCACACAGGAGAGGATTAGATACACGGCTCAGCAGTCAGTATCACACAGGAGAGGATTAGATACACGGCTCAGCAGTCAGTATCACACAGGAGAGGATTAGATACACGGCTCAGCAGTCAGTATCACACAGGAGAGGATTAGATACACGGCTCAGCAGACAGTATCACACAGGAGAGGATTAGATACACGGCTCAGCAGTCAGTATCACACAGGAGAGGATTAGATACACGGCTCAGCAGTCAGTATCACACAGGAGAGGATTAGATACACGGCTCAGCAGTCAGTATCACACAGGAGAGGATTAGATACACGGCTCAGCAGTCAGTATCACACAGGATAGGATTAGATACACGGCTCAGCAGTCAGTATCACACAGGAGAGGATTAGATACACGGCTCAGCAGACAGTATCACACAGGATAGGATTAGATACACGGCTCAGCAGTCAGTATCACACAGGAGAGGATTAGATACAAGGCTCAGCAGTCAGTATCACACAGGAGAGGATTAGATACAGCTCAGCAGTCAGTATCACACAGGATAGGATTAGATACACGGCTCAGCAGACAGTATCACACAGGATAGGATTAGATACACGGCTCAGCAGTCAGTATCACACAGGAGAGGATTAGATACACGGCTCAGCAGTCAGTATCACACAGGAGAGGATTAGATACACGGCTCAGCAGTCAGTATCACACAGGAGAGGATTAGATACACGGCTCAGCAGTCAGTATCACACAGGAGAGGATTAGATACACGGCTCAGCAGTAGTATCACACAGGAGAGGATTAGATACACGGCTCAGTCAGTATCACACAGGAGAGGATTAGATACACGGCTCAGCAGTCAGTATCACACAGGAGAGGATTAGATACACGGCTCAGCAGTCAGTATCACACAGGAGAGGATTAGATACACATCTCAGCAGACAGTATCACACAGGAGGGGATTAGATACACGGCTCAGCAGTCAGTATCACACAGGAGAGGATTAGATACACAGCTCAGCAGTCAGTATCACACAGGAGAGCATGAGATACACGGCTCAGCAGTCAGTATCACACAGGAGAGGATTAGATACACAGCTCAGCAGACAGTATCACACAGGAGAGGATTAGATACACGGCTCAGCAGTCAGTATCACACAGGAGAGGATTAGATACACATCTCAGCAGACAGTATCACACAGGAGAGGATTAGATACACGGCTCAGCAGTCAGTATCACACAGGAGAGGATTAGATACACGGCTCAGCAGTCAGTATCACACAGGAGAGGATTAGATACACATCTCAGCAGACAGTATCACACAGGAGGGGATTAGATACACGGCTCAGCAGTCAGTATCACACAGGAGAGGATTAGATACACGGCTCAGCAGTCAGTATCACACAGGAGAGGATTAGATACACGGCTCAGCAGTAGTATCACACAGGAGAGGATTAGATACACGGCTCAGTCAGTATCACACAGGAGAGGATTAGATACACGGCTCAGCAGTCAGTATCACACAGGAGAGGATTAGATACACGGCTCAGCAGTCAGTATCACACAGGAGAGGATTAGATACACATCTCAGCAGACAGTATCACACAGGAGGGGATTAGATACACGGCTCAGCAGTCAGTATCACACAGGAGAGCATGAGATACACGGCTCAGCAGTCAGTATCACACAGGAGAGGATTAGATACACAGCTCAGCAGACAGTATCACACAGGAGAGGATTAGATACACGGCTCAGCAGTCAGTATCACACAGGAGAGGATTAGATACACATCTCAGCAGATAGTATCACACAGGAGAGGATTAGATACACGGCTCAGCAGTCAGTATCACACAGGAGAGGATTAGATACACGGCTCAGCAGTCAGTATCACACAGGAGAGGATTAGATACACATCTCAGCAGACAGTATCACACAGGAGGGGATTAGATACACGGCTCAGCAGTCAGTATCACACAGGAGAGGATTAGATACACATCTCAGCAGACAGTATCACACAGGAGGGGATTAGATACACGGCTCAGCAGTCAGTATCACACAGGAGAGGATTAGATACACAGCTCAGCAGTCAGTATCACACAGGAGAGCATGAGATACACGGCTCAGCAGTCAGTATCACACAGGAGAGGATTAGATACACAGCTCAGCAGACAGTATCACACAGGAGAGGATTAGATACACGGCTCAGCAGTCAGTATCACACAGGAGAGGATTAGATACACATCTCAGCAGACAGTATCACACAGGAGAGGATTAGATACACGGCTCAGCAGTCAGTATCACACAGGAGAGGATTAGATACACGGCTCAGCAGTCAGTATCACACAGGAGAGGATTAGATACACATCTCAGCAGACAGTATCACACAGGAGAGGATTAGATACACAGCTCAGCAGACCGTATCACACAGGAGAGGATTAGATACACGGCTCAGCAGTCAGTATCACACAGGAGAGGATTAGATACACAGCTCAGCAGACAGTATCACACAGGAGGGGATTAGATACACGGCTCAGCAGTCAGTATCACACAGGAGAGGATTAGATACACGGCTCAGCAGTCAGTATCACACAGGAGAGGATTAGATACACATCTCAGCAGACAGTATCACACAGGAGAGGATTAGATACACGGCTCAGCAGTCAGTATCACACAGGAGAGGATTAGATACACGGCTCAGCAGTCAGTATCACACAGGAGAGGATTAGATACACGGCTCAGCAGTCAGTATCACACAGGAGAGGATTAGATACACAGCTCAGCAGACAGTATCACACAGGAGGGGATTAGATACACGGCTCAGCAGTCAGTATCACACAGGAGAGGATTAGATACACGGCTCAGCAGTCAGTATCACACAGGAGAGGATTAGATACACATCTCAGCAGACAGTATCACACAGGAGAGGATTAGATACACGGCTCAGCAGTCAGTATCACACAGGAGAGGATTAGATACACGGCTCAGCAGTCAGTATCACACAGGAGAGGATTAGATACACGGCTCAGCAGTCAGTATCACACAGGAGAGGATTAGATACACGGCTCAGCAGACAGTATCACACAGGAGGGGATTAGATACACGGCTCAGCCGTCAGTATCACACAGGAGAGAATTAGATACACGGCTCAGCAGTAGTATCACACAGGAGAGGATTAGATACACGGCTCAGTCAGTATCACAAAAGAGAGGATTAGATACACGGCTCAGCAGACAGTATCACACAGGGCAGGATTAGATACACGGCTCAGCAGTCAGTATCACACAGGAGAGGATTAGATACACATCTCAGCAGACAGTATCACACAGGAGAGGATTAGATACACGGCTCAGCAGTCAGTATCACACAGGAGAGGATTAGATACACGGCTCAGCAGACAGTATCACACAGGAGAGGATTAGATACACATCTCAGCAGACAGTATCACACAGGAGGGGATTAGATACACGGCTCAGCAGTCAGTATCACACAGGAGAGGATTAGATACACGGCTCAGCAGACAGTATCACACAGGAGAGGATTAGATACACGGCTCAGCAGTCAGTATCACACAGGAGAGGATTAGATACACGGCTCAGCAGTCAGTATCACACAGGACAGGATTAGATACACAGCTCAGCAGTCAGTATCACACAGGATAGGATTAGATACACAGCTCAGCAGTCAGTATCACACAGGATAGGATTAGATACACGGCTCAGCAGTCAGTATCACACAGGAGAGGATTAGATACACGGCTCAGCAGACAGTATCACACAGGAGAGGATTAGATACACGGCTCAGCAGACAGTATCACACAGGAGGGGATTAGATACACGGCTCAGCCGTCAGTATCACACAGGAGAGAATTAGATACACGGCTCAGCAGTAGTATCACACAGGAGAGGATTAGATACACGGCTCAGCAGTCAGTATCACACAGGAGAGGATTAGATACACATCTCAGCAGACAGTATCACACAGGAGGGGATTAGATACACGGCTCAGCAGTCAGTATCACACAGGAGAGGATTAGATACACGGCTTAGCAGTCAGTATCACACAGGAGAGGATTAGATACACATCTCAGCAGACAGTATCACACAGGAGAGGATTAGATACACGGCTCAGCAGTCAGTATCACACAGGAGAGGATTAGATACACGGCTCAGCAGTCAGTATCACACAGGACAGGATTAGATACACAGCTCAGCAGTCAGTATCACACAGGATAGGATTAGATACACAGCTCAGCAGTCAGTATCACACAGGATAGGATTAGATACACGGCTCAGCAGTCAGTATCACACAGGAGAGGATTAGATACACGGCTCAGCAGACAGTATCACACAGGAGAGGATTAGATACACGGCTCAGCAGACAGTATCACACAGGAGGGGATTAGATACACGGCTCAGCCGTCAGTATCACACAGGAGAGAATTAGATACACGGCTCAGCAGTAGTATCACACAGGAGAGGATTAGATACACGGCTCAGTCAGTATCACAAAAGAGAGGATTAGATACACGGCTCAGCAGACAGTATCACACAGGAGAGGATTAGATACACGGCTCAGCAGACAGTATCACACAGGATAGGATTAGATACACGGCTCAGCAGTCAGTATCACACAGGAGAGGATTAGATACACGGCTCAGCAGTCAGTATCACACAGGAGAGGATTAGATACACAGCTCAGCAGACAGTATCACACAGGAGGGGATTAGATACACGGCTCAGCAGTCAGTATCACACAGGAGAGGATTAGATACACGGCTCAGCAGTCAGTATCACACAGGAGAGGATTAGATACACATCTCAGCAGACAGTATCACACAGGAGAGGATTAGATACACGGCTCAGCAGTCAGTATCACACAGGAGAGGATTAGATACACGGCTCAGCAGTCAGTATCACACAGGAGAGGATTAGATACACAGCTCAGCAGACAGTATCACACAGGAGAGGATTAGATACACGGCTCAGCAGTCAGTATCACACAGGAGAGGATTAGATACACAGCTCAGCAGACAGTATCACACAGGAGGGGATTAGATACACGGCTCAGCAGTCAGTATCACACAGGAGAGGATTAGATACACGGCTCAGCAGTCAGTATCACACAGGAGAGGATTAGATACACATCTCAGCAGACAGTATCACACAGGAGAGGATTAGATACACGGCTCAGTCAGTATCACAAAAGAGAGGATTAGATACACGGCTCAGCAGACAGTATCACACAGGGCAGGATTAGATACACGGCTCAGCAGTCAGTATCACACAGGAGAGGATTAGATACACATCTCAGCAGACAGTATCACACAGGAGAGGATTAGATACACGGCTCAGCAGTCAGTATCACACAGGAGAGGATTAGATACACGGCTCAGCAGACAGTATCACACAGGAGAGGATTAGATACACATCTCAGCAGACAGTATCACACAGGAGGGGATTAGATACACGGCTCAGCAGTCAGTATCACACAGGAGAGGATTAGATACACGGCTCAGCAGACAGTATCACACAGGAGAGGATTAGATACACATCTCAGCAGACAGTATCACACAGGAGGGGATTAGATACACGGCTCAGCAGTCAGTATCACACAGGAGAGGATTAGATACACGGCTCAGCAGTCAGTATCACACAGGAGAGGATTAGATACACATCTCAGCAGACAGTATCACACAGGAGAGGATTAGATACACGGCTCAGCAGTCAGTATCACACAGGAGAGGATTAGATACACGGCTCAGCAGTCAGTATCACACAGGACAGGATTAGATACACAGCTCAGCAGTCAGTATCACACAGGATAGGATTAGATACACAGCTCAGCAGTCAGTATCACACAGGATAGGATTAGATACACGGCTCAGCAGTCAGTATCACACAGGAGAGGATTAGATACACGGCTCAGCAGACAGTATCACACAGGAGAGGATTAGATACACGGCTCAGCAGTCAGTATCACACAGGAGAGGATTAGATACACGGCTCAGCAGTCAGTATCACACAGGAGAGGATTAGATACACGGCTCAGCAGTCAGTATCACACAGGAGAGGATTAGATACACGGCTCAGCAGTCAGTATCACACAGGAGAGGATTAGATACACGGCTCAGCAGTCAGTATCACACAGGAGAGGATTAGATACACGGCTCAGCAGACAGTATCACACAGGAGGGGATTAGATACACGGCTCAGCCGTCAGTATCACACAGGAGAGGATTAGATAAACGCTCAGCAGACAGTATCACACAGGAGAGGATTAGATACACGGCTCAGCAGTAGTATCACACAGGAGAGGATTAGATACACGGCTCAGTCAGTATCACAAAAGAGAGGATTAGATACACGGCTCAGCAGACAGTATCACACAGGGCAGGATTAGATACACGGCTCAGCAGACAGTATCACACAGGAGAGGATTAGATACACGGCTCAGCAGACAGTATCACACAGGAGAGGATTAGATACACGGCTCAGCAGACAGTATCACACAGGAGAGGATTAGATACACGGCTCAGCAGTCAGTATCACACAGGAGAGGATTAGATACACGGCTCAGCCGTCAGTATCACACAAGAGAGGATTAGATACACAGCTCAGCAGTCAGTATCACACAGGAGAGGATTAGATACACGGCTCAGCAGACAGTATCACACAGGAGAGGATTAGATACACGGCTCAGCAGTCAGTATCACACAGGAGAGGATTAGATACACAGCTCAGCAGTCAGTATCACACAAGAGAGGATTAGATACACGGCTCAGCAGTCAGTATCACACAGGAGAGGATTAGATACACGGCTCAGCAGACAGTATCACACAGGAGAGGATTAGATACACGGCTCAGCAGTCAGTATCACACAGGAGAGGATTAGATACACGGCTCAGCAGACAGTATCACACAGGATAGGATTAGATACACGGGTCAGCAGTCAGTATCACACAGGAGAGGATTAGATACACGGCTCAGCAGTCAGTATCACACAGGAGAGGATTAGATACACGGCTCAGCAGTCAGTATCACACAGGAGAGGATTAGATACACGGCTCAGCAGACAGTATCACACAGGAGAGGATTAGATACACGGCTCAGCAGTCAGTATCACACAGGAGAGGATTAGATACACGGCTCAGCAGACAGTATCACACAGGAGAGGATTAGATACACGGCTCAGCAGACAGTATCACACAGGAGAGGATTAGATACACGGCTCAGCAGACAGTATCACACAGGAGAGGATTAGATACACGGCTCAGCAGTCAATATCACACAGGAGAGGATTAGATACACGGCTCAGCAGTCAGTATCACACAGGAGAGGATTAGATACACGGCTCAGCAGTCAGTATCACACAGGAGAGGATTAGATACACAGCTCAGCAGTCAGTATCACACAGGAGAGGATTAGATACACGGCTCAGCAGTCAATATCACACAGGAGAGGATTAGATACACGGCTCAGCAGACAGTATCACACAGGAGAGGATTAGATACACGGCTCAGCAGTCAGTATCACACAGGAGAGGATTAGATACACGGCTCAGCAGTCAGTATCACACAGGAGAGGATTAGATACACGGCTCAGCAGACAGTATCACACAGGAGAGGATTAGATACACGGCTCAGCAGTCAGTATCACACAGGAGAGGATTAGATACACGGCTCAGCAGACAGTATCACACAGGAGAGGATTAGATACACGGCTCAGCAGACAGTATCACACAGGAGAGGATTAGATACACGGCTCAGCAGACAGTATCACACAGGAGAGGATTAGATACACGGCTCAGCAGTCAATATCACACAGGAGAGGATTAGATACACGGCTCAGCAGTCAGTATCACACAGGAGAGGATTAGATACACGGCTCAGCAGTCAGTATCACACAGGAGAGGATTAGATACACAGCTCAGCAGTCAGTATCACACAGGAGAGGATTAGATACACGGCTCAGCAGTCAATATCACACAGGAGAGGATTAGATACACGGCTCAGCAGTCAGTATCACACAGGAGAGGATTAGATACACGGCTCAGCAGACAGTATCACACAGGAGAGGATTAGATACACGGCTCAGCAGTCAGTATCACACAGGAGAGGATTAGATACACGGCTCAGCAGTCAGTATCACACAGGAGAGGATTAGATACACGGCTCAGCAGACAGTATCACACAGGAGAGGATTAGATACACGGCTCAGCAGTCAGTATCACACAGGAGAGGATTAGATACACGGCTCAGCAGTCAGTATCACACAGGAGAGGATTAGATACACGGCTCAGCAGTCAGTATCACACAGGAGAGGATTAGATACACGGCTCAGCAGTCAGTATCACACAGGATAGGATTAGATACACAGCTCAGCAGTCAGTATCACACAGGAGAGGATTAGATACACAGCTCAGCAGTCAGTATCACACAGGATAGGATTAGATACACGGCTCAGCAGTCAGTATCACACAGGATAGGATTAGATACACGGCTCAGCAGACAGTATCACACAGGATAGGATTAGATACACAGCTCAGCAGTCAGTATCACACAGGAGAGGATTAGATACACGGCTCAGCAGTCAGTATCACACAGGAGAGGATTAGATACACGGCTCAGCAGTCAGTATCACACAGGAGAGGATTAGATACACGGCTCAGCAGTCAGTATCACACAGGAGAGGATTAGATACACAGCTCAGCAGTCAGTATCACACAGGATAGGATTAGATACACGGCTCAGCAGTCAGTATCACACAGGAGAGGATTAGATACACGGCTCAGCAGTCAGTATCACACAGGAGAGGATTAGATACACAGCTCAGCAGTCAGTATCACACAGGAGAGGATTAGATACACGGCTCAGCAGTCAATATCACACAGGAGAGGATTAGATACACGGCTCAGCAGTCAGTATCACACAGGAGAGGATTAGATACACGGCTCAGCAGTCAGTATCACACAGGAGAGGATTAGATACACGGCTCAGCAGTCAGTATCACACAGGAGAGGATTAGATACACGGCTCAGCAGTCAGTATCACACAGGAGAGGATTAGATACACGGCTCAGCAGTCAGTATCACACAGGAGAGGATTAGATACACGGCTCAGCAGTCAGTATCACACAGGAGAGGATTAGATACACGGCTCAGCAGTCAGTATCACACAGGATAGGATTAGATACACAGCTCAGCAGTCAGCATCACACAGGAGAGGATTAGATACACAGCTCAGCAGTCAGCATCACACAGGATAGGATTAGATACACGGCTCAGCAGTCAGTATCACACAGGATAGGATTAGATACACGGCTCAGCAGACAGTATCACACAGGAGAGGATTAGATACAAGGCTCAGCAGTCAGTATCACACAGGAGAGGATTAGATACAGCTCAGCAGTCAGTATCACACACGAGAGGATTAGATACACAGCTCAGCAGACAGTATCACACAGGAGAGGATTAGATACACAGCTCAGCAGTCAGTATCACACAGGAGAAGATTAGATACACAGCTCAGCAGTCAGTATCACACAGGAGAGGATTAGATACACAGCTCAGCAGTCAGTATCACACAGGAGAGGATTAGATACACAGCTCAGCAGTCAATATCACACAGGAGAGGATTAAATACACGGCTCAGCAGTCAGTATCACACAGGAGAGGATTAGATACACGGCTCAGCAGTCAGTATCACACAGGAGAGGATTAGATACACGGCTCAGCAGTCAGTATCACACAGGAGAGGATTAGATACACGGCTCAGCAGTCAGTATCACACAGGAGAGGATTAGATACACGGCTCAGCAGACAGTATCACACAGGAGAGGATTAGATACACGGCTCAGCAGTCAGTATCACACAGGAGAGGATTAGATACACGGCTCAGCAGTCAGTATCACACAGGAGAGGATTAGATACACGGCTCAGCAGTCAGTATCACACAGGAGAGGATTAGATACACGGCTCAGCAGTCAGTATCACACAGGAGAGGATTAGATACACGGCTCAGCAGACAGTATCACACAGGAGAGGATTAGATACACGGCTCAGCAGTCAGTATCACACAGGAGAGGATTAGATACACGGCTCAGCAGTCAGTATCACACAGGAGAGGATTAGATACACGGCTCAGCAGTCAGTATCACACAGGAGAGGATTAGATACACGGCTCAGCAGTCAGTATCACACAGGAGAGGATTAGATACACGGCTCAGCAGTCAGTATCACACAGGATAGGATTAGATACACGGCTCAGCAGACAGTATCACACAGGATAGGATTAGATACAAGGCTCAGCAGTCAGTATCACACAGGAGAGGATTAGATACAGCTCAGCAGTCAGTATCACACAGGAGAGGATTAGATACACGGCTCAGCAGTCAGTATCACACAGGATAGGATTAGATACACGGCTCAGCAGACAGTATCACACAGGATAGGATTAGATACACAGCTCAGCAGTCAGTATCACACAGGAGAGGATTAGATACACGGCTCAGCAGTCAGTATCACACAGGAGAGGATTAGATACACGGCTCAGCAGTCAGTATCACACAGGAGAGGATTAGATACAGCTCAGCAGTCAGTATCACACAGGAGAGGATTAGATACACGGCTCAGCAGTCAGTATCACACAGGAGAGGATTAGATACACGGCTCAGCAGTCAGTATCACACAGGAGAGGATTAGATACACGGCTCAGCAGTCAGTATCACACAGGAGAGGATTAGATACACGGCTCAGCAGACAGTATCACACAGGAGAGGATTAGATACACGGCTCAGCAGTCAGTATCACACAGGAGAGGATTAGATACACGGCTCAGCAGTCAGTATCACACAGGAGAGGATTAGATACACGGCTCAGCAGTCAGTATCACACAGGAGAGGATTAGATACACGGCTCAGCAGTCAGTATCACACAGGATAGGATTAGATACACAGCTCAGCAGTCAGTATCACACAGGAGAGGATTAGATACACGGCTCAGCAGTCAGTATCACACAGGATAGGATTAGATACACGGCTCAGCAGACAGTATCACACAGGATAGGATTAGATACAAGGCTCAGCAGTCAGTATCACACAGGAGAGGATTAGATACAGCTCAGCAGTCAGTATCACACAGGAGAGGATTAGATACACGGCTCAGCAGTCAGTATCACACAGGATAGGATTAGATACACGGCTCAGCAGACAGTATCACACAGGATAGGATTAGATACACAGCTCAGCAGTCAGTATCACACAGGAGAGGATTAGATACACGGCTCAGCAGTCAGTATCACACAGGAGAGGATTAGATACACAGCTCAGCAGTCAGTATCACACAGGATAGGATTAGATACACGGCTCAGCAGTCAGTATCACACAGGATAGGATTAGATACACGGCTCAGCAGACAGTATCACACAGGATAGGATTAGATACAGCTCAGCAGTCAGTATCACACAGGATAGGATTAGATACACGGCTCATCAGTCAGTATCACACAGGAGAGGATTAGATACACAGCTCAGCAGTCAGTATCACACAGGATAGGATTAGATACACGGCTCAGCAGTCAGTATCACACAGGAGAGGATTAGATACACGGCTCAGCAGTCAATATCACACAGGAGAGGATTAGATACACGGCTCAGCAGTCAGTATCACACAGGAGAGGATTAGATACACGGCTCAGCAGTCAATATCACACAGGAGAGGATTAGATACACGGCTCAGCAGTCAGTATCACACAGGAGAGGATTAGATACACAGCTCAGCAGTCAGTATCACACAGGAGAGGATTAGATACACAGCTCAGCAGTCAGTATCACACAGGAGAGGATTAGATACACGGCTCAGCAGTCAGTATCACACAGGAGAGGATTAGATACACAGCTCAGCAGTCAGTATCACACAGGAGAGGATTAGATACACGGCTCAGCAGTCAATATCACACAGGAGAGGATTAGATACACGGCTCAGCAGTCAGTATCACACAGGAGAGGATTAGATACACGGCTCAGCAGTCAGTATCACACAGGAGAGGATTAGATACACGGCTCAGCAGTCAGTATCACACAGGAGAGGATTAGATACACGGCTCAGCAGTCAGTATCACACAGGAGAGGATTAGATACACGGCTCAGCAGTCAGTATCACACAGGAGAGGATTAGATACACGGCTCAGCAGACAGTATCACACAGGAGAGGATTAGATACACGGCTCAGCAGTCAGTATCACACAGGAGAGGATTAGATACACGGCTCAGCAGTCAGTATCACACAGGAGAGGATTAGATACACGGCTCAGCAGTCAGTATCACACAGGAGAGGATTAGATACACGGCTCAGCAGTCAGTATCACACAGGATAGGATTAGATACACGCTCAGCAGTCAGTATCACACAGGAGAGGATTAGATACACGGCTCAGCAGTCAGTATCACACAGGAGAGGATTAGATACAGAGCTCAGCAGTCAGTATCACACAGGATAGGATTAGATACACGGCTCAGCAGTCAGTATCACACAGGATAGGATTAGATACACGGCTCAGCAGACAGTATCACACAGGATAGGATTAGATACACGGCTCAGCAGTCAGTATCACACAGGAGAGGATTAGATACAAGGCTCAGCAGTCAGTATCACACAGGAGAGGATTAGATACAGCTCAGCAGTCAGTATCACACAGGAGAGGATTAGATACACGGCTCAGCAGTCAGTATCACACAGGATAGGATTAGATACACGGCTCAGCAGACAGTATCACACAGGATAGGATTAGATACACAGCTCAGCAGTCAGTATCACACAGGAGAGGATTAGATACACGGCTCAGCAGTCAGTATCACACAGGAGAGGATTAGATACACGGCTCAGCAGTCAGTATCACACAGGAGAGGATTAGATACACGGCTCAGCAGTCAGTATCACACAGGAGAGGATTAGATACACGGCTCAGCAGTAGTATCACACAGGAGAGGATTAGATACACGGCTCAGTCAGTATCACACAGGAGAGGATTAGATACACGGCTCAGCAGTCAGTATCACACAGGAGAGGATTAGATACACGGCTCAGCAGTCAGTATCACACAGGAGAGGATTAGATACACAGCTCAGCAGTCAGTATCACACAGGAGAGGATTAGATACACAGCTCAGCAGTCAGTATCACACAGGAGAGCATGAGATACACGGCTCAGCAGTCAGTATCACACAGGAGAGGATTAGATACACAGCTCAGCAGACAGTATCACACAGGAGAGGATTAGATACACGGCTCAGCAGTCAGTATCACACAGGAGAGGATTAGATACACATCTCAGCAGACAGTATCACACAGGAGAGGATTAGATACACGGCTCAGCAGTCAGTATCACACAGGAGAGGATTAGATACACGGCTCAGCAGTCAGTATCACACAGGAGAGGATTAGATACACATCTCAGCAGACAGTATCACACAGGAGGGGATTAGATACACGGCTCAGCAGTCAGTATCACACAGGAGAGGATTAGATACACGGCTCAGCAGTCAGTATCACACAGGAGAGGATTAGATACACGGCTCAGCAGTAGTATCACACAGGAGAGGATTAGATACACGGCTCAGTCAGTATCACACAGGAGAGGATTAGATACACGGCTCAGCAGTCAGTATCACACAGGAGAGGATTAGATACACGGCTCAGCAGTCAGTATCACACAGGAGAGGATTAGATACACATCTCAGCAGACAGTATCACACAGGAGGGGATTAGATACACGGCTCAGCAGTCAGTATCACACAGGAGAGGATTAGATACACAGCTCAGCAGTCAGTATCACACAGGAGAGGATTAGATACACAGCTCAGCAGACAGTATCACACAGGAGAGCATGAGATACACGGCTCAGCAGTCAGTATCACACAGGAGAGGATTAGATACACAGCTCAGCAGACAGTATCACACAGGAGAGGATTAGATACACAGCTCAGCAGACAGTATCACACAGGAGAGCATGAGATACACGGCTCAGCAGTCAGTATCACACAGGAGAGGATTAGATACACAGCTCAGCAGACAGTATCACACAGGAGAGGATTAGATACACGGCTCAGCAGTCAGTATCACACAGGAGAGGATTAGATACACATCTCAGCAGACAGTATCACACAGGAGAGGATTAGATACACGGCTCAGCAGTCAGTATCACACAGGAGAGGATTAGATACACGGCTCAGCAGTCAGTATCACACAGGAGAGGATTAGATACACATCTCAGCAGACAGTATCACACAGGAGGGGATTAGATACACGGCTCAGCAGTCAGTATCACACAGGAGAGGATTAGATACACATCTCAGCAGACAGTATCACACAGGAGGGGATTAGATACACGGCTCAGCAGTCAGTATCACACAGGAGAGGATTAGATACACAGCTCAGCAGTCAGTATCACACAGGAGAGCATGAGATACACGGCTCAGCAGTCAGTATCACACAGGAGAGGATTAGATACACAGCTCAGCAGACAGTATCACACAGGAGAGGATTAGATACACGGCTCAGCAGTCAGTATCACACAGGAGAGGATTAGATACACATCTCAGCAGACAGTATCACACAGGAGAGGATTAGATACACGGCTCAGCAGTCAGTATCACACAGGAGAGGATTAGATACACGGCTCAGCAGTCAGTATCACACAGGAGAGGATTAGATACACATCTCAGCAGACAGTATCACACAGGAGGGGATTAGATACACGGCTCAGCAGTCAGTATCACACAGGAGAGGATTAGATACACGGCTCAGCAGTCAGTATCACACAGGAGAGGATTAGATACACGGCTCAGCAGTAGTATCACACAGGAGAGGATTAGATACACGGCTCAGTCAGTATCACACAGGAGAGGATTAGATACACGGCTCAGCAGTCAGTATCACACAGGAGAGGATTAGATACACGGCTCAGCAGTCAGTATCACACAGGAGAGGATTAGATACACATCTCAGCAGACAGTATCACACAGGAGGGGATTAGATACACGGCTCAGCAGTCAGTATCACACAGGAGAGGATTAGATACACAGCTCAGCAGTCAGTATCACACAGGAGAGCATGAGATACACGGCTCAGCAGTCAGTATCACACAGGAGAGGATTAGATACACAGCTCAGCAGACAGTATCACACAGGAGAGGATTAGATACACGGCTCAGCAGTCAGTATCACACAGGAGAGGATTAGATACACATCTCAGCAGACAGTATCACACAGGAGAGGATTAGATACACATCTCAGCAGACAGTATCACACAGGAGGGGATTAGATACACGGCTCAGCAGTCAGTATCACACAGGAGAGGATTAGATACACGGCTCAGCAGTCAGTATCACACAGGAGAGGATTAGATACACATCTCAGCAGACAGTATCACACAGGAGAGGATTAGATACACGGCTCAGCAGTCAGTATCACACAGGAGAGGATTAGATACACGGCTCAGCAGTCAGTATCACACAGGAGAGGATTAGATACACGGCTCAGCAGTCAGTATCACACAGGAGAGGATTAGATACACGGCTCAGCAGACAGTATCACACAGGAGGGGATTAGATACACGGCTCAGCCGTCAGTATCACACAGGAGAGGATTAGATAAACGCTCAGCAGACAGTATCACACAGGAGAGAATTAGATACACGGCTCAGCAGTCAGTATCACACAGGATAGGATTAGATACACGGCTCAGCAGACAGTATCACACAGGATAGGATTAGATACACAGCTCAGCAGTCAGTATCACACAGGAGAGGATTAGATACACGGCTCAGCAGACAGTATCACACAGGATAGGATTAGATACACGGCTCAGCAGTAGTATCACACAGGAGAGGATTAGATACACGGCTCAGTCAGTATCACAAAAGAGAGGATTAGATACACGGCTCAGCAGACAGTATCACACAGGGCAGGATTAGATACACGGCTCAGCAGTCAGTATCACACAGGAGAGGATTAGATACACATCTCAGCAGACAGTATCACACAGGAGAGGATTAGATACACGGCTCAGCAGTCAGTATCACACAGGAGAGGATTAGATACACGGCTCAGCAGTCAGTATCACACAGGAGAGGATTAGATACACGGCTCAGCAGACAGTATCACACAGGAGAGGATTAGATACACATCTCAGCAGACAGTATCACACAGGAGGGGATTAGATACACGGCTCAGCAGTCAGTATCACACAGGAGAGGATTAGATACACGGCTCAGCAGACAGTATCACACAGGAGAGGATTAGATACACGGCTCAGCAGTCAGTATCACACAGGAGAGGATTAGATACACGGCTCAGCAGACAGTATCACACAGGAGAGGATTAGATACACGGCTCAGCAGTCAGTATCACACAGGAGAGGATTAGATACACGGCTCAGCAGTCAGTATCACACAGGAGAGGATTAGATACACATCTCAGCAGACAGTATCACACAGGAGAGGATTAGATACACGGCTCAGCAGTCAGTATCACACAGGAGAGGATTAGATACACGGCTCAGCAGTCAGTATCACACAGGACAGGATTAGATACACAGCTCAGCAGTCAGTATCACACAGGATAGGATTAGATACACGGCTCAGCAGTCAGTATCACACAGGATAGGATTAGATACACGGCTCAGCAGTCAGTATCACACAGGAGAGGATTAGATACACGGCTCAGCAGTCAGTATCACACAGGAGAGGATTAGATACACGGCTCAGCAGTCAGTATCACACAGGAGAGGATTAGATACACGGCTCAGCAGTCAGTATCACACAGGAGAGGATTAGATACACGGCTCAGCAGTCAGTATCACACAGGAGAGGATTAGATACACGGCTCAGCAGTCAGTATCACACAGGAGAGGATTAGATACACGGCTCAGCAGACAGTATCACACAGGAGGGGATTAGATACACGGCTCAGCCGTCAGTATCACACAGGAGAGGATTAGATAAACGCTCAGCAGACAGTATCACACAGGAGAGGATTAGATACACGGCTCAGCAGTAGTATCACACAGGAGAGGATTAGATACACGGCTCAGTCAGTATCACAAAAGAGAGGATTAGATACACGGCTCAGCAGACAGTATCACACAGGGCAGGATTAGATACACGGCTCAGCAGACAGTATCACACAGGAGAGGATTAGATACACGGCTCAGCAGACAGTATCACACAGGAGAGGATTAGATACACGGCTCAGCAGACAGTATCACACAGGAGAGGATTAGATACACGGCTCAGCAGTCAGTATCACACAGGAGAGGATTAGATACACGGCTCAGCAGTCAGTATCACACAGGAGAGGATTAGATACACGGCTCAGCAGTCAGTATCACACAGGAGAGGATTAGATACACGGCTCAGCAGACAGTATCACACAGGAGGGGATTAGATACACGGCTCAGCCGTCAGTATCACACAGGAGAGGATTAGATAAACGCTCAGCAGACAGTATCACACAGGAGAGGATTAGATACACGGCTCAGTCAGTATCACAAAAGAGAGGATTAGATACACTGCTCAGCAGTCAGTATCACACAGGAGAGGATTAGATACACGGCTCAGCAGACAGTATCACA
The DNA here is from genome assembly GCF_032444005.1 of Ranitomeya imitator. NCBI lineage: Eukaryota > Metazoa > Chordata > Amphibia > Anura > Dendrobatidae > Ranitomeya > Ranitomeya imitator. Next base: position 575,332,295 of record NC_091287.1, on the reverse strand, counting down.
CAGGGCAGGATTAGATACACGGCTCAGCAGACAGTATCACACAGGAGAGGATTAGATACACGGCTCAGCAGACAGTATCACACAGGAGAGGATTAGATACACGGCTCAGCAGTCAGTATCACACAGGAGAGGATTAGATACACGGCTCAGCAGTCAGTATCACACAGGAGAGGATTAGATACACGGCTCAGCAGACAGTATCACACAGGAGAGGATTAAATACACGGCTCAGCAGACAGTATCACACAGGAGAGGATTAGATACACGGCTCAGCAGACAGTATCACACAGGATAAGATTAGATACACGGCTCAGCAGACAGTATCACACAGGATAGGATTAGATACACGTCTCAGCAGTCAGTATCACACAGGAGAGGATTAGATACACGGCTCAGCAGTCAGTATCACACAAGAGAGGATTAGATACACGGCTCAGCAGTCAGTATCACACAGGAGAGGATTAGATACACGGCTCAGCAGTAGTATCACACAGGAGAGGATTAGATACACGGCTCAGTCAGTATCACACAGGAGAGGATTAGATACACGGCTCAGCAGACAGTATCACACAGGATAGGATTAGATACACGGCTCAGCAGTCAGTATCACACAGGAGGACTAGATACACGGCTCAGCAGTCAGTATCACACAGGAGAGGATTAGATACACGGCTCAGCAGACAGTATCACACAGGATAGGATTAGATACACGGCTCAGCAGTCAGTATCACACAGGATAGGATTAGATACACAGCTCAGCAGTCAGTATCACACAGGAGAGGATTAGATACACAGATCAGCAGTCAGTATCACACAGGATAGGATTAGATACACAGATCAGCAGTCAGTATCACACAGGATAGGATTAGATACACAGCTCAGCAGTCAGTATCACACAGGAGAGGATTAGATACACAGCTCAGCAGTCAGTATCACACAGGAGAGGATTAGATACACATCTCAGCAGTCAGTATCACACAGGGCAGGATTAGATACACGGCTCAGCAGACAGTATCACACAGGGCAGGATTAGATACACGGCTCAGCAGACAGTATCACACAGGAGAGGATTAGATACACGGCTCAGCAGTCAGTGTCACACAGGAGAGGATTAGATACACGGCTCAGCAGTCAGTATCACACAGGAGAGGATTAGATACACGGCTCAGCAGTCAGTATCACACAGGATAGGATTAGATACACGGCTCAGCAGTCAGTATCACACGGGATAGGATTAGATACACAGCAGACAGTATCACACAGGAGAGGATTAGATACACGGCTCAGCAGTCAGTATCACATAGGAGAGGATTAGATACACGGCTCAGCAGTCAGTATCACACAGGAGAGGATTAGATACACGGCTCAGCAGTCAGTATCACACAGGAGAGGATTAGATACACGGCTCAGCAGTCAGTATCACACAGGATAGGATTAGATACACAGCTCAGCAGTCAGTATCACACAGGAGAGGATTAGATACACAGATCAGCAGTCAGTATCACACAGGATAGGATTAGATACACAGATCAGCAGTCAGTATCACACAGGATAGGATTAGATACACAGCTCAGCAGTCAGTATCACACAGGAGAGGATTAGATACACAGCTCAGCAGTCAGTATCACACAGGAGAGGATTAGATACACATCTCAGCAGTCAGTATCACACAGGGCAGGATTAGATACACGGCTCAGCAGACAGTATCACACAGGGCAGGATTAGATACACGGCTCAGCAGACAGTATCACACAGGAGAGGATTAGATACACGGCTCAGCAGTCAGTGTCACACAGGAGAGGATTAGATACACGGCTCAGCAGTCAGTATCACACAGGAGAGGATTAGATACACGGCTCAGCAGTCAGTATCACACAGGATAGGATTAGATACACGGCTCAGCAGTCAGTATCACACGGGATAGGATTAGATACACAGCAGACAGTATCACACAGGAGAGGATTAGATACACGGCTCAGCAGTCAGTATCACACAGGAGAGGATTAGATACACGGCTCAGCAGTCAGTATCACACAGGAGAGGATTAGATACACGGCTCAGCAGTCAGTATCACACAGGATAGGATTAGATACATGGCTCAGCAGTCAGTATCACACGGGATAGGATTAGATACACAGCAGACAGTATCACACAGGAGAGGATTAGATACACGGCTCAGCAGTCAGTATCACACAGGATAGGATTAGATACACGGCTCAGCAGACAGTATCACACAGGATAGGATTAGATACATGGCTCAGCAGTCAGTATCACACAGGATAGGATTAGATACACAGCAGACAGTATCACACAGGAGTGGATTAGATACAAGGCTCAGCAGTCAGTATCACACAGGAGAGGATTAGATACACGGCTCAGCAGACAGTATCACACAGGAGAGGATTAGATACACAGCAGACAGTATCACACAGGAGAGGATTAGATACACGCTCAGCAGTCAGTATCACACAGGATAGGATTAGATACACAGCTCAGCAGACAGTATCACACAGGATAGGATTAGATACACGGCTCAGCAGTCAGTATCACACAGGAGAGGATTAGATACACAGCTCAGCAGTCAGTATCACACAGGAGAGGATTAGATACACGGCTCAGCAGACAGTATCACACAGGAGAGGATTAGATACACAGCTCAGCAGACAGTATCACACAGGATAGGATTAGATACACGGCTCAGCAGTCAGTATCACACAGGAGAGGATTAGATACACGGCTCAGCAGTCAGTATCACACAGGATAGGATTAGATACACGGCTCAGCAGTCAGTATCACACAGGAGAGGATTAGATACACGGCTCAGCAGTCAGTATCACACAGGAGAGGATTAGATACACGGCTCAGCAGTCAGTATCACACAGGATAGGATTAGGTACCCGGCTCAGCAGACAGTATCACACAGGATAGGATTAGATACACGGCTCAGCAGACAGTATCACACAGGAGAGGATTAGATACACGGCTCAGCAGTCAGTATCACACAGGATAGGATTAGATACACGGCTCAGCAGTCAGTATCACACAGGATAGGATTAGATACACAGCTCAGCAGACAGTATCACACAGGATAGGATTAGATACACGGCTCAGCAGTCAGTATCACACAGGAGAGGATTAGATACACGGCTCAGCAGTCAGTATCACACAGGAGAGGATTAGATACACGGCTCAGCAGTCAGTATCACACAGGATAGGATTAGATACACGGCTCAGCAGACAGTATCACACAGGATAGGATTAGATACACAGCTCAGCAGACAGTATCACACAGGATAGGATTAGATACACGGCTCAGCAGTCAGTATCACACAGGAGAGGATTAGATACACGGCTCAGCAGTCAGTATCACACAGGAGAGGATTAGATACACGGCTCAGCAGACAGTATCACACAGGAGAGGATTAGATACACGGCTCAGCAGACAGTATCACACAGGAGAGGATTAGATACACGGCTCAGCAGACAGTATCACACAGGATAGGATTAGATACACAGCTCAGCAGTCAGTATCACACAGGAGAGGATTAGATACACGGCTCAGCAGACAGTATCACACAGGAGAGGATTAGATACAAGGCTCAGCAGTCAGTATCACACAGGATAGGATTAGATAGAGAGAGTACAAAGGAGGGCAACACAATTAATAAAGGGGATGGGAGAACTACAATACCCAGATAGATTAGCGAAATTAGGATTATTTAGTCTAGAAAAAAGACGACTGAGGGGCGATCTAATAACCATGTATAAGTATATAAGGGGACAATACAAATATCTCGCTGAGGATCTGTTTATACCAAGGAAGGTGACGGGCACAAGGGGGCATTCTTTGCGTCTGGAGGAGAGAAGGTTTTTCCACCAACATAGAAGAGGATTCTTTACTGTTAGGGCAGTGAGAATCTGGAATTGCTTGCCTGAGGAGGTGGTGATGGCGAACTCAGTCGAGGGGTTCAAGAGAGGCCTGGATGTCTTCCTGGAGCAGAACAATATTGTATCATACAATTATTAGGTTCTGTAGAAGGACGTAGATCTGGGGATTTATTATGATGGAATATAGGCTGAACTGGATGGACAAATGGCTTTTTTCGGCCTTACTAACTATGTTACTATGTTACTATGTTAGATACACGGCTCAGCAGTCAGTATCACACAGGATAGGATTAGATACACGGCTCAGCAGTCAGTATCACACGGGATAGGATTAGATACACTGCTCAGCAGTCAGTATCACACAGGATAGGATTAGATACACGGCTCAGCAGTCAGTATCACACGGGATAGGATTAGATACACTGCTCAGCAGTCAGTATCACACAGGAGAGGATTAGATACACTGCTCAGCAGACAGTATCACACAGGAGAGCAGGGCTGCCACTAGAAATTTCGGGGCCCCATACTGGCAAAATTTTCGGGGCCCCCTTGAAACTCCGCCCAGGCTCCACCCCAGCCCCGCCTCCAGGCTCCACCCCACGAACTGTCCACAGTCCCACCACTCTCTCTTGGAAAATCTCCACTTCTCACCTATCACACATTGACAGTTCCCATCACCAGATCACACATATAGCCGGCAGCTTTTGTTTTGGCCAAAAGATTTTTTAAGCCGCCACCACAACAAGGTAGACACTTTTGGCCGGGCCCTACTCTGCTGTAACCTACTAAATATTTGTTAAAATATGCAATACAATTTAGGTATATTTTTATTTATTTTTCAATTTTTGAAAATGACCTATAATACTACATACAAGGAACAAATACCACAACACTATGACCAGATGACGTATTACCACCACAGTGATCGAATAATATAAAATACAAGGAACAAATACCGCTACACCATGACCAGACCACATATTACCTCCACATCATGACCAGACCACATATTACCAACAATGACTGAATACTACAATACTGATCAGTAATACAAAAAAACCCACAATACTATCACCATCAGTGCCATTATGCACAGGAGATCTGTAATTAGTAAGCAGTGTCTGTGTACAGGTAATACAGTGATCACTGGTGACATTACACACAGGAGCTCTGTATATAATGTATAGATAATACAGTGATCACTGGTGACATTGTACACAGGACCTCTGTATATAGTATACAGTGTATAGTGTAAGTGTATAGGTAACACTGACTCACCAGTGACGTCTCTAGGTGAAGTCCTTCATCTTTCATCCAGCACAGACCGCCATCACTTTATCCAGCCAGGACTCGTCTCTGCAGGAAATAAAACAGTTATCTCGAGTTCCGCTTGTAGAACACATTACTTAATTTTCCCAACTTCTACATTACACCACATGAAGAAGGCAACATAGTATCACTCTACACAGTAACAGGACCGCCCCCCCCATTTAAAACAGTATACTCAAAAAATAAAATAAATACATCACTGCAATAATAATATCCCTTAATTAGCCCCTATGGTAATATTCGCCATCCTGGCCACCGTGTGTCTCATTTCAGGCTCCAGCCATATGTTCTCTCATCCTGCCCTCATGAGTATCCATTCTACCCCATATGATCTCCCCATCCTGCCCCATCTGTCTCCATCGTATCCATCCTGCCCCATCTGTTTCCAATCCTGCACCATCTCTGTCCAGCACTCTGCCCCATCTCTGTCCAGCACTCTGCCCCATCTCTGTCCAGCACTCTGCCCCATCTCTGTCCAGCACTCTGCCCCATCTCTGTCCAGCACTCTGCCCCATCTCTGTCCAGCACTCTGCCCCATCTCTGTCCAGCACTCTGCCCCATCTCTGTCCAGCACTCTGCCCCGTGTCCAGCTTTCTGCCCCCCATGTGTCCAGCTTTCTGCCCCCCATGTGTCCAGCTTTCTGCCCCCCCCGTGTCCAGCTTTCTGCCCCCCCCCCCCCCGTGTCCAGCTTTACTGCCCCCTCTGTGTCCAGCTTTACTGCCCCGTGTCCAGATTTACTGCCCCCTCTGTGTCCAGATTTACTGCCCCCTCTGTGTCCAGATTTACTGCCCCCTCTGTGTCGAGATTTACTGCCCCCTCTGTGTCCAGATTTACTGCCCCCTCTGTGTCGAGATTTACTGCCCCCTCTGTGTCCAGATTTACTGCCCCCTCTGTGTCCAGATTTACTGCCCCCTCTGTGTCCAGATTTACTGCCCCCTCTGTGTCCAGATTTACTGCCCCCTCTGTGTCCAGATTTACTGCCCCCTCTGTGTCCAGATTTACTGCCCCCTCTGTGTCCAGATTTACTGCCCCCTCTGTGTCCAGATTTACTGCCCCCTGTGTCCAGCTTTACTGCCCCCTCTGTGTCCAGCCTTCTGCCCCCCCTGTGTCCAGCTTTACTGCCCCCCTGTGTCCAGCCTTCTGCCCCCCGTGTCCAGCCTTCTGCCCCCCGTGTCCAGCTTTACTGCCCTTCTGTGTCCAGCGGCCTTCTGCCCCCCCCCCCGTGTCCAGCTTTACTGCCCCCGTGTCCAGCGGCCTTCTGCCCCCTCTGTGTCCAGCTGCCTTCTGCCCCCTCTGTGTCCAGCTGCCTTCTGCCCCCCTGTGTCCAGCTGCCTTCTGCCCCCTCTGTGTCCAGCTGCCTTCTGCCCCCCTGTGTCCAGCTTTACTGCCCCCCTGTGTCCAGCTGCCTTCTGCCCCCTCTGTGTCCAGCTGCCTTCTGCCCCCTCTGTGTCCAGCTGCCTTCTGCCCCCTCTGTGTCCAGCTGCCTTCTGCCCCCTCTGTGTCCAGCTGCCTTCTGCCCCCCTGTGTCCAGCTGCCTTCTGCCCCTCTGTGTCCAGCTGCCTTCTGCCCCCTCTGTGTCCAGCTGCCTTCTGCCCCCCTGTGTCCAGCTGCCTTCTGCCCCCCTGTGTCCAGCTTTACTGCCCCCCTGTGTCCAGCTGCCTTCTGCCCCCTCTGTGTCCAGCTGCCTTCTGCCCCCTCTGTGTCCAGCTGCTTTCTGCCCCTCTGTGTCCAGCTGCCTTCTGCCCCTGTGTCCAGCTGCCTTCTGCCCCCCTGTGTCCAGCTGCCTTCTGCCCCCCTGTGTCCAGCTTTACTGCCCCCCTGTGTCCAGCTGCCTTCTGCCCCCTCTGTGTCCAGCTGCCTTCTGCCCCCTCTGTGTCCAGCTGCCTTCTGCCCCTGTGTCCAGCTGCCTTCTGCCCCCCTGTGTCCAGCTGCCTTCTGCCCCCGTGTCCAGCTTTACTGCCCCCCTGTGTCCAGCTGCCTTCTGCCCCCTCTGTGTCCAGCTGCCTTCTGCCCCCTCTGTGTCCAGCTGCCTTCTGCCCCTGTGTCCAGCTGCCTTCTGCCCCCCTGTGTCCAGCTGCCTTCTGCCCCCCTGTGTCCAGCTTTACTGCCCCCCTGTGTCCAGCTGCCTTCTGCCCCTCTGTGTCCAGCTGCCTTCTGCCCCCCCGTGTCCAGCTGCCTTCTGCCCCCCTGTGTCCAGCTGCCTTCTGCCCCTGTGTCCAGCTGCCTTCTGCCCCCCTGTGTCCAGCTGCCTTCTGCCCCCCTGTGTCCAGCTTTACTGCCCCCCTGTGTCCAGCTGCCTTCTGCCCCTCTGTGTCCAGCTGCCTTCTGCCCCCCTGTGTCCAGCTGCCTTCTGCCCCCTCTGTGTCCAGCTGCCTTCTGCCCCCTCTGTGTCCAGCTGCCTTCTGCCCCCTCTGTGTCCAGCTGCCTTCTGCCCCCTCTGTGTCCAGCTGCCTTCTGCCCCCTCTGTGTCCAGCTGCCTTCTGCCCCCTCTGTGTCCAGCTGCCTTCTGCCCCGTGTCCAGCTGCCTTCTGCCCCCCTGTGTCCAGCTGCCTTCTGCCCCCTCTGTGTCCAGCTGCCTTCTGCCCCCTCTGTGTCCAGCTGCCTTCTGCCCCCTCTGTGTCCAGCTGCCTTCTGCCCCCCTGTGTCCAGCGGCCTTCTGCCCCCTCTGTGTCCAGCTGCCTTCTGCCCCATCTGTGTCCAGCTGCCTTCTGCCCCCCCGTGTCCAGCTGCCTTCTGCCCCCTCTGTGTCCAGCTGCCTTCTGCCCCCTCTGTGTCCAGCTGCCTTCTGCCCCCTCTGTGTCCAGCTGCCTTCTGCCCCCCCTGTGTCCAGCTGCCTTCTGCCCCCTCTGTGTCCAGCTGCCTTCTGCCCCCCCCCCCCCCCCCCCGATCGCCGCTCTCCGCTCTTAATAGAAAAAAATAAAAGTTCTACTTACCTGCCGCGCTCCTGATCTCTCCATGCAGCTGCACTGTGCACTCGCCGGCGACTGACAATGACGTCAGACGCCGGCGACCTGCACGCTGCGGCTGGCGGCTGTTAACTATTGACGTGCGGGCGCGGGCCCGCATGTCAATAGCGTACAGCTGCAGCGCCGGCCGCCGCTAAGGGCCCGGTTCAGCCTGCGGCTGCCGGTAGGGGCCCGGTGAGCAGGTAAGAGGGGGCCCGATGCGGGCCCCCTCTGCTCACCGGGCCCCTTACGCCAGTCACGGCTGTAATGCCCTGATGGCGGCCCTGCAGGAGAGGATTAGATACACGGCTCAGCAGTCAGTATCACACAGAAGAGGATTAGATACACGGCTCAGCAGACAGTATCACACAGGAGAGGATTAGATACACGGCTCAGCAGTCAGTATCACACAGGAGAGGATTAGATACACGGCTCAGCAGACAGTATCACACAGGAGAGGATTAGATACACGGCTCAGCAGTCAGTATCACACAGGAGAGGATTAGATACACAGCTCAGCAGACAGTATCACACAGAAGAGGATTAGATACACGGCTCAGCAGTCAGTATCACACAGGAGAGGATTAGATACACGGCTCAGCAGACAGTATCACACAGGAGAGGATTAGATACACGCTCAGCAGTCAGTATCACACAGGAGAGGATTAGATACACGGCTCAGCAGTCAGTATCACACAGGAGAGGATTAGATACACAGCTCAGCAGTTAGTATCACACAGGAGAGGATTAGATACACGGCTCAGCAGACAGTATCACACAGGAGAGGATTAGATACACGCTCAGCAGTCAGTATCACACAGGAGAGGATTAGATACACGGCTCAGCAGTCAGTATCACACAGGAGAGGATTAGATACACGGCTCAGCAGTCAGTATCACACAGGAGAGGATTAGATACACGGCTCAGCAGTCAGTATCACACAGGATAGGATTAGATACACGGCTCAGCAGACAGTATCACACAGGAGAGGATTATATACACGGCTCAGCCATCAGTATCACACAGGATAGGATTAGATACACGGCTCAGCAGTCAGTATCACACAGGAGAGGATTAGATACACGGCTCAGCAGACAGTATAACACAGGACAGGATTAGATACACAGCAGACAGTATCACACAGGAGAGGATTAGATACACGGCTCTGCAGACAGTATCACACAGGATAGGATTAGATACACGGCTCAGCAGTCAGTATCACACAGGATAGGATTAGATACACGGCTCAGCAGTCAGTATCACACAGGAAAGGATTAGATACATGGCTCAGCAGACAGTATCACACAGGAAAGGATTAGATACATGGCTCAGCAGACAGTATCACACAGGAAAGGATTATATACACGGCTCAGCCATCAGTATCACACAGGATAGGATTAGATACACGGCTCAGCAGTCAGTATCACACAGGATAGGATTAGATACACGGCTCAGCAGTCAGTATCACACAGGAAAGGATTAGATACATGGCTCAGCAGACAGTATCACACAGGAAAGGATTAGATACACGCTCAGCAGTCAGTATCACAAAGGAGAGGATTAGATACACGGCTCAGCAGTCAGTATCACACAGAAGATTAGATACACGGCTCAGCGGTCAGTATCACACAGGACAGGATTAGATACACGGCTCAGCAGTCAGTATCACACGGGATAGGATTAGATACACGGCTCAGCAGTCAGTATCACATAGGAGAGGATTAGATACACGGCTCAGCAGTCAGTATCACACAGGATAGGATTAGATACACGGCTCAGCAGTCAGTATCACACAGGATAGGATTAGATACACAGCAGACAGTATCACAAAGGAGAGGATTAGATACAAGGCTCAGCAGACAGTATCACACAGGAAAGGATTAGATACACGCTCAGCAGTCAGTATCACAAAGGAGAGGATTAGATACACGGCTCAGCAGTCAGTATCACACAGAAGATTAGATACACGGCTCAGCGGTCAGTATCACACAGGACAGGATTAGATACACAGCAGACAGTATCACACAGGAGAGGATTAGATACAAGGCTCAGCAGACAGTATCACAGGATAGGATTAGATACACGGCTCAGCAGTCAGTATCACACAGGATAGGATTAGATACACGGCTCAGCAGTCAGTATCACACAGGATAGGATTAGATACACAGCAGACAGTATCACAAAGGAGAGGATTAGATACAAGGCTCAGCAGACAGTATCACACAGGATAGGATTAGATACACGGCTCAGCAGACAGTATCACACAGGATAGGATTAGATACACAGCTCAGCAGACAGTATCACACAGGACAGGATTAGATACACAGCAGACAGTATCACACAGGAGAGGATTAGATACAAGGCTCAGCAGACAGTATCACACAGGATAGGATTAGATACACGGCTCAGCAGTCAGTATCACACAGGATAGGATTAGATACACAGCAGACAGTATCACAAAGGAGAGGATTAGATACAAGGTGTTGTGAATTCTGTGGCAGAGCTCCCTCCTGTGGTCACAAGTGGTACTTCGGCTGGTTCTCTCTGTGAGCTTCCGTTGGTGGAGGAAAGTGGTACTGCGGCTTCTGAGTTTCCTTCCTCAGGTGGTGTGGTGAAGTCGTTAGGTGCTGCTCTATTTAACTCCACCTAGTGCTTTGATCCTGGCCTCCAGTCAATGTTCTAGTATTGGACCTGTTTCCTCCTGGATCGTTCCTGTGGCCTGCTGCTCTGCATAGCTAAGTTCCTCTTTGCTATTTGTTTGCTGTTTTTTTCTGTCCAGCTTGTCAATTTGTTTTTTTCTGCTTGCTGGAAGCTCTGGGACGCAGAGGGTGTACCTCCGTGCCGTTAGTTCGGTACGGAGGGTCTTTTTGCCCCCTTTGCGTGGTTTTTGTAGGGTTTTGTGTTGACCGCAAAGTTACCTTTCCTATCCTCGCTCTGTTCAGAAAGTTGGGCCTCACTTTGCTAAATCTATTTCTTCTCTACGTTTGTCTTTTCATCTTAACTCACAGTCATTATATGTGGGGGCTGCCTTTTCCTTTGGGGTATTTCTCTGAGGCAAGGTAGGCTTATTTTCTATCTTCAGGCTAGCTAGTTTCTCAGGCCGTGCCGAGTTGCATAGGGAGCGTTAGGCGCAATCCACGGCTGCCTTTAGTGTGGTTGGAGAGGATTAGGGATTGCGGTCAGCAGAGTTCCCACGTCTCAGAGCTCGTTCTATGTTTTTGGGTTATTGCCAGATCACTGTATGTGCTCTGACTTCTATGTCCATTATGGTACTGAATTACCTTTCATAACAGTACTGGAGGCCAAAAGTACTAATGATTCCCAATAGAGGGAAAAAAGAAGTTCTGAGACCATTTTTTTTTCTCTGTACTGTGTTTTGTCTTTCTTTTCCCCTAGACATTTGGGTGGTTCAGGACACAGGTGTAGTGATGGACATTAAAGGTCTGTCTTCACGTGTGGATCAGCTCACGGCAAGAGTACAAACTATTCAAGACTTTGTGGTTCAGAATTCTATGTTATAACCGAGAATTCCTATTCCTGATTTGTTTTTTGGAGATAGAACTAAATTTCTGAGTTTTAAAAATAATTGTAAACTATTTCTGGCTTTGAAACCTCGCTCCTCTGGTGACCCAGTTCAACAAGTTAGGATCATTATTTCTTTTTTTGCGTGGCGACCCTCAGGACTGGGCATTTTCTCTTGCGTCAGGAGATCCTGCATTAAGTAATATCGATGCGTTTTTTCTGGCGCTCGGATTGCTGTACGATGAGCCTAATTCTGTGGATCAGGCAGAGAAGAATTTGCTGGCTCTTTGTCAGGGTCAGGATGAGATAGAGGTATATTGTCAGAAATTTAGAAAGTGGTCCGTACTCACTCAGTGGAATGAAGGTGCGCTCGCAGCTATTTTCAGAAAAGGTCTCTCTGAAGCCCTTAAGGATGTCATGGTGGGATTTCCTATGCCTGCTGGTCTGAATGAGTCTATGTCTTTGGCCATTCAGATCGGTCGACGCTTGCGCGAGCGTAAATCTGTGCACCATTTGGCGGTATTATCTGAGCATGGACCTGAGCCTATGCAGTGCGATAGGACTTTGACCAGAGTTGAACGGCAAGAACACAGACGTCTGAATGGGCTGTGTGTTGTGAGTTCTGTTTTTGGGCTCCCTCTGGTGGTTACTGATGGTACTGGGTGATTTGTGTTCTGCTGTCTCTGGTGTCCACCTGTTCTATTAGGATTTGGGAGTTTCCTATTTAACCGGGCTTTCTTGTCATTTCCCCGCCGGCTATCAAGGTTATCAGAGTGTTTTGTTACCTCAGCTTCTGGCTACAGTAATCTTCAGGACAAGCTAAGTTTTTGATTTTCTTGTTCCACGTTTTGCTTTATTTTTGTCTTGTCCAGCTTGCATATAATTGTTTCTTTGCTGCTGGTTGCTCTAGTGGGCTGTAATTGCTCCTCATGTTCCATGAGTTGGAACATGAGTTCAAGTAATTACAGGATGGTTTTTTTGAAGGGTTTTTTGCTGACCACGCAGTTTACTTTTGTATCCTCTGCTATCTAGTTTTAGCGGGCCTCATTTTGCTGAATCTGTTTTCATACTGTGTATGTGCCTTCCTCTCATTTCACCGTCATTATATGTGGGGGGCTGCTATTTCTGTGGGGTATTTCTCTGGAGGCAAGAGAGGTCTGTGTTTCTTCTAATAGGGGAAGTTAGATCTTCGGCTGGTGCGAGACGTCTAGGATCAACGTAGGCACGTTCCCCGGCTATTGTTATTTGTGTGTTCAGGTTTAGGGTCGCGGTCAGCTCAGGTTCCATCACCCTAGAGCTCGTTGGTGCTTGTCCTTTTGTGATTCCCTGCCATTGGAATCATGACAGTATAGCCGGCCAAAATGTTTGGGCTGAAGTAGGAGGAAAAGTAGTCTGAGGAAGTTTTTTTTTTTTTTTTTTTTTCTCTCCTCTGAGGTTGCTGCCTAGCCTTAATTGCAGCCTGGCTGATTTTTTTTTTTTTTTCCTCCTCTTAATCCTTGAATGGCTCTGACCTTAGCTGTTTATCATGGACGTCCAGAGTTTAGCTTCCAGCTTGAATAATCTTGCTGCTAAGGTTCAAAATATACAAGATTTTGTTGTACATGCTCCTATTTCTGAACCTAGAATTCCTATTCCAGAGTTCTTTGCTGAAGATAGATCTAGTTTTCTGAATTTTAGGAACAATTGCAAGCTGTTCCTTTCTTTGAAATCTCGCTCTTCTGGAGACCCTGCTCAGCAGGTTAAGATTATTATATCTTTCCTGCGGGGTGACCCTCAAAATTGGGCATTTGCATTGGCACCAGGGGATCCTGCGTTGCTTAATGTGGATGCGTTTTTTCTGGCATTGGGTTTGCTCTATGAGGAACCTAACCAGGAGATTCAGGCTGAAAAAGCTTTATTAACTCTCTCTCAGGGGCAAGATGAAGCAGAAATATATTGTCAAAAATTTTGGAAATGGTCGGTGCTTACTCAGTGGAATGAGTGCGCTCTGGCTGCAAAGTTCAGAGATGGCCTTTCTGAGGCCATTAAAGATGTTATGGTGGGGTTCCCTGCGCCTACGGGTCTGAATGAGTCTATGACTATGGCTATTCAGATTGATCGGCGTTTACGGGAGCGCAAACCTGTGCATCATTTGGCTGTGTCTTCTGAACAGGCACCTGAGACAATGCAATGTGATAGAGCTCAGTCTAGAAGTGAACGGCAAAACTATAGGCGGAAAAATGGGTTGTGCTTTTATTGTGGTGATTCAGCTCATGTTATATCAGCATGCTCTAAACGCACAAAAAAGGTTGATAAGTCTGTTGCCATTAGTACTTTACAGTCTAAGTTCATTCTGTCTGTGACTCTGATTTGTTCATTATCATCCATTTCCGTCGATGCCTATGTGGATTCAGGCGCTGCCCTGAGTCTTATGGATTGGTCATTTGCCAATCGCTGTGGGTTTAGTCTTGAGCCTCTGGAAGTCCCTATTCCTTTGAAGGGAATTGACTCTACACCTTTAGCTATGAATAAACCTCAGTACTGGACACAAGTGACCATGCGTATGACTCCCGTTCATCAGGAGGTGATTCGCTTCCTGGTACTGTATAATTTACATGATGTTCTAGTACTTGGTCTGCCATGGTTACAAACTCATAATCCAGTCCTTGACTGGAAAACAATGTCTGTGTTAAGCTGGGGATGTCAGGGGGTTCATGATGATGCACCTCCGATTTCTATCGCTTCATCTACTCCTTCTGAGGTTCCTGTATTTTTGTCTGATTATCGGGATGTTTTTGAGGAGCCTAAGCTCAGTTCGCTTCCTCCTCACAGGGATTGCGATTGTGCTATAGATTTAATTCCTGGTAGTAAATTTCCTAAAGGTCGTTTGTTCAATCTGTCAGTGCCAGAGCATACTGCTATGCGGGATTATGTTAAGGAGTCCTTGGAAAAGGGACATATCCGTCCATCTTTGTCCCCTTTGGGAGCAGGTTTTTTTTGTCGTGGCCAAAAAAGATGGGTCCTTGAGGCCTTGTATAGATTATCGTCTTTTGAATAAGATTACCGTAAAATATCAGTATCCTTTGCCTTTGTTGACTGATTTGTTTGCTCGCATTAAGGGGGCTAAATGGTTCACTAAGATTGATCTTCGGGGTGCGTATAATCTTATACGAATAAAGCAAGGTGATGAGTGGAAAACCGCATTTAATACGCCTGAGGGCCATTTTGAGTATTTGGTAATGCCTTTCGGACTTTCTAATGCTCCTTCAGTCTTCCAGTCCTTTATGCACGATATTTTCCGTGAATATCTGGATAAATTTATGATTGTGTATTTGGATGATATTTTGGTTTTTTCTGATGACTGGGAGTCTCATGTTCAGCAGGTCAGGAGGGTGTTTCAGGTCCTGCGGGCTAATTCCTTGTTTGTAAAGGGCTCAAAGTGTCTCTTTGGAGTCCAGAAGATTTCTTTCTTGGGGTATATTTTTTCCCCTTCTACTATTGAGATGGATCCCGTCAAGGTTCGGGCTATTTGTGACTGGACGCAGCCTGCATCTCTTAAGAGTCTGCAGAAGTTCTTGGGCTTTGCTAATTTCTATCGTCGTTTTATAACTAATTTTTCTAGTGTTGTTAAGCCTTTGACGGATTTGACTAAGAAGGGTGCTGATGTTGCTGATTGGTCTCCTGCGGCTGTGGAGGCCTTTCAGGAACTTAAACGCCGGTTTTCTTCTGCTCCTGTGTTGCGTCAGCCTGATGTTTCGCTTCCTTTCCAAGTTGAGGTTGATGCTTCCGAGATTGGAGCGGGGGCGGTTTTGTCACAGAGAAGCTCCGATTGCTCGGTGATGAAGCCATGTGCGTTCTTTTCTAGAAAATTTTCGCCCGCTGAGCGGAATTATGATGTGGGTAATCGGGAACTTTTGGCCATGAAGTGGGCATTTGAGGAGTGGCGTCATTGGCTGGAGGGTGCTAGACATCGTGTGGTGGTCTTGACTGATCACAAAAATCTGATTTACCATGAGTCTGCCAGGCGTCTGAATCCTAGACAGGCTCGTTGGTCACTGTTTTTCTCTCGCTTCAATTTTGTGGTTTCGTACCTGCCAGGTTCAAAGAATGTGAAGGCGGATGCTCTTTCTAGGAGTTTTGTGCCTGACTCCCCTGGAAATTCTGAGCCCACTGGTATCCTTAGGGATGGGGTGATTTTGTCGTCCGTCTTCCCAGACTTGCGACGTGCTTTGCAGGAGTTTCAGGCGGGTAAACCTGATCGTTGTCCGCCTGAGAGACTGTTTGTTCCGGATCGTTGGACCAGTAGAGTCATCTCCGAGGTCCATTCTTCTGTGTTGGCAGGTCATCCTGGAATATTTGGTACTAGAGACTTGGTGGCCAGGTCTTTTTGGTGGCCTTCCTTGTCGAGGGATGTGCGTTCTTTTGTGCAGTCTTGTGAGGTTTGTGCTCGGGCTAAGCCTTGCTGTTCTCGGGCCAGTGGATTGTTGTCACCTTTGCCTATCCCGAAGAGGCCTTGGACGCACATTTCCATGGACTTTATTTCGGATCTCCCTGTCTCTCAAAAAATGTCTGTCATCTGGGTTGTGTGTGACCGCTTTTCTAAAATGGTTCATCTTGTACCCTTGCCTAAGTTGCCTTCCTCCTCTGAGTTGGTCCCTCTGTTTTTCCAGAACGTGGTTCGTTTGCATGGGATTCCGGAGAACATCGTTTCTGACAGGGGATCCCAGTTTGTGTCTAGATTTTGGCGGACGTTCTGTGCTAAGATGGGCATTGATTTGTCCTTTTCGTCTGCATTCCATCCTCAGACGAATGGCCAGACGGAGCGAACTAATCAGACCTTGGAAACTTATTTGAGGTGTTTTGTTTCTGCTGATCAGGATGACTGGGTTACCTTTTTGCCACTGGCCGAGTTTGCCCTTAATAATCGGGCTAGTTCTGCTACCTTGGTTTCTCCTTTCTTTTGTAATTCGGGGTTTCATCCTCGTTTTTCCTCTGGTCAGGTGGAGCCTTCTGATTGTCCTGGAGTGGACATGGTGGTGGATGGGTTGCATCGGATTTGGAGTCATGTGGTGGACAATTTGAAGTTGTCCCAGGAGAAGGCTCGGCAGTTTGCTAATCGCCGTCGCCGCGTGGGTCCTCGACTTCGTGTTGGGGACTTGGTGTGGTTGTCTTCTCGTTTTGTTCCTATGAAGGTCTCTTCTCCTAAGTTCAAGCCTCGGTTCATCGGTCCTTATAGGATCTTGGAAATTCTTAACCCTGTGTCGTTTCGTTTGGATCTCCCGGCATCGTTTGCTATTCATAATGTGTTCCATCGGTCGTTGTTGCGGAGGTATGAGGTACCTGTTGTTCCTTCGCTTGGGCCTCCTGCTCCGGTGCTGGTGGAGGGAGAATTGGAGTATGTTGTGGAGAAGATCTTGGATTCTCGTGTTTCCAGACGGAAACTCCAATATTTGGTCAAGTGGAAGGGTTATGGTCAGGAGGATAATTCTTGGGTGGTTGCCTCTGATGTTCATGCTGATGATTTGGTCCGCGCTTTTCATAGGACTCATCCTGGTCGCCCTGGTGGTTCTCGTGAGGGTTCGGTGACCCCTCCTCAAGGGGGGGGGGTACTGTTGTGAGTTCTGTTTTTGGGCTCCCTCTGGTGGTTACTGATGGTACTGGGTGATTTGTGTTCTGCTGTCTCTGGTGTCCACCTGTTCTATTAGGATTTGGGAGTTTCCTATTTAACCGGGCTTTCTTGTCATTTCCCCGCCGGCTATCAAGGTTATCAGAGTGTTTTGTTACCTCAGCTTCTGGCTACAGTAATCTTCAGGACAAGCTAAGTTTTTGATTTTCTTGTTCCACGTTTTGCTTTATTTTTGTCTTGTCCAGCTTGCATATAATTGTTTCTTTGCTGCTGGTTGCTCTAGTGGGCTGTAATTGCTCCTCATGTTCCATGAGTTGGAACATGAGTTCAAGTAATTACAGGATGGTTTTTTTGAAGGGTTTTTTGCTGACCACGCAGTTTACTTTTGTATCCTCTGCTATCTAGTTTTAGCGGGCCTCATTTTGCTGAATCTGTTTTCATACTGTGTATGTGCCTTCCTCTCATTTCACCGTCATTATATGTGGGGGGCTGCTATTTCTGTGGGGTATTTCTCTGGAGGCAAGAGAGGTCTGTGTTTCTTCTAATAGGGGAAGTTAGATCTTCGGCTGGTGCGAGACGTCTAGGATCAACATAGGCACGTTCCCCGGCTATTGTTATTTGTGTGTTCAGGTTTAGGGTCGCGGTCAGCTCAGGTTCCATCACCCTAGAGCTCGTTGGTGCTTGTCCTTTTGTGATTCCCTGCCATTGGAATCATGACAGCTGTGTTTCTACTGTGGTGATTCCACTCATGCTATCTCCGATTGTCCTAAGCGCACTAAGTGGTTCGCTAGGTCTGCCACCATTGGTACGGTACAGTCAAAATTTCTTCTGTCCGTTACCTTGATCTGCTCTTTGTCATCGTATTCTGTCATGGCATTTGTGGATTCAGGCGCTGCCCTGAATTTGATGGACTTGGAGTATGCTAGGCGTTGTGGGTTTTTCTTGGAGCTCTTGCAGTGTCCTATTCCATTGAGAGGAATTGATGCTACGCCTTTGGCCAAGAATAAGCCTCAGTACTGGACCCAGCTGACCATGTGCATGGCTCCTGCACATCAGGAGGTTATTCGCTTTCTGGTGTTGCATAATCTGCATGATGTGGTCGTGTTGGGGTTGCCATGGCTACAAGTCCATAATCCAGTATTAGATTGGAAATCCATGTCTGTGTCCAGCTGGGGTTCTCAGGGGGTACATGGTGATGTCCCATTTCTGTCAATTTCATCATCCACCCCTTCTGAGGTTCCAGAGTTCTTGTCTGATTACCGGGATGTATTTGATGAGCCCAAGTCCGATACCCTACCTCCGCATAGGGATTGTGATTGTGCTATCGATTTGATTCCTGGTAGTAAATTCCCAAAAGGTCGACTGTTTAATTTATCCGTGCCTGAGCACGCCGCTATGCGGAGTTATGTGAAGGAGTCTTTGGAGAAGGGGCATATTCGCCCGTCATCGTCGCCATTAGGAGCAGGGTTCTTTTTTGTAGCCAAGAAGGATGGTTCGCTGAGACCTTGTATAGATTACCGCCTTCTAAATAAGATCACGGTTAAATTTCAGTACCCCTTGCCGTTGTTATCTGATTTGTTTGCTCGGATTAAGGGGGCTAGTTGGTTCACCAAGATAGATCTTCGTGGTGCGTATAATCTTGTGCGTATTAAGCGAGGCGATGAGTGGAAAACTGCATTTAATACGCCCGAGGGTCATTTTGAGTATCTAGTGATGCCGTTCGGACTTGCCAATGCTCCATCAGTGTTTCAGTCCTTTATGCATGACATCTTCCGAGAGTACCTGTATAAATTCCTGATTGTATACTTGGATGATATTTTGATCTTCTCGTATGATTGGGAGTCTCATGTGAAGCAGGTCAGAATGGTTTTTCAGGTCCTGCGTGCTAATTCTTTGTTTGTGAAGGGATCAAAGTGTCTCTTTGGTGTTCAGAAGGTTTCATTTTTGGGGTTCATCTTTTCCCCTTCTACTATCGAGATGGACCCTGTTAAGGTCCAAGCCATCCATAATTGGACTCAGCCGACATCTCTGAAAAGTCTGCAAAAGTTCCTGGGCTTTGCTAATTTTTATCGTCGCTTCATCTGCAATTTTTCTAGTATTGCTAAACCATTGACCGATTTGACCAAGAAAGGTGCTGATTTGGTCAATTGGTCTTCTGCTGCGGTGGAAGCTTTTCAAGAGTTGAAGCGTCCTTTTTCTTCTGCCCCTGTGTTGTGTCAACCAAATGTTTCGCTTCCGTTCCAGGTCGAGGTTGATGCTTCTGAGATTGGAGCAGGGGCTGTTTTGTCGCAGAGAAGTTCTGATTGCTCGGTGATGAAACCATGCGCCTTCTTTTCCAGGAAGTTTTCGCCTGCTGAGCGAAATTATGATGTGGGCAATCGAGAGTTGCTGGCCATGAAGTGGGCATTCAAGGAGTGGCGTCATTGGCTTGAAGGAGCTAAGCATCGCGTGGTGGTCTTGACTGATCATAAGAACTTGACTTATCTTGAGACCGCGAAGCGGTTGAGTCCTAGACAAGCTCGTTGGTCGTTGTTTTTTGCCCATTTTGACTTTGTGATTTCATACCTTCCGGGCTCTAAAAATGTGAAGGCGGATGCTCTGTCTAGGAGTTTTGTGCCCGACTCTCCGGGTGTATCTTAGCCGGCGGGTATCCTCAAAGAGGGAGTAATTGTGTCTGCCATCTCCCCTGATTTGCGGCGGGTGCTGCAAAAATTTCAGGCTAATAAACCTGATCGTTGCCCAGCGGAGAAACTGTTTGTCCCTGATAGGTGGACGAATAAAGTTATCTCTGAGGTTCATTGTTCGGTGTTGGCTGGTAACATAGTAACATAGTAACATAGTTAGTAAGGCCGAAAAAAAACATTTGTCCATCCAGTTCAGCCTATATTCCATCATAATAAATACCCAGATCTACGTCCTTCTACAGAACCTAATAATTGTATGATACAATATTGTTCTGCTCCAGGAAGACATCCAGGCCTCTCTTGAACCCCTCGACTGAGTTCGCCATCACCACCTCCTCAGGCAAGCAATTCCAGATTCTCACTGCCCTAACAGTAAAGAATCCTCTTCTATGTTGGTGGAAAAACCTTCTCTCCTCCAGACGCAAAGAATGCCCCCTTGTGCCCGTCACCTTCCTTGGTATAAACAGACCCTCAGCGAGATATTTGTATTGTCCCCTTATATACTTATACATGGTTATTAGATCGCCCCTCAGTCGTCTTTTTTCTAGACTAAATAATCCTAATTTCGCTAATCTATCTGGGTATTGTAGTTCTCCCATCCCCTTTATTAATTTTGTTGCCCTCCTTTGTACTCCTGGTCATCCTGGAATCTTTGGTACCAGAGAGTTAGTGGCTAGATCCTTTTGGTGGCCATCTCTGTCGCGGGATGTGCGTACTTTTGTGCAGTCCTGTGGGATTTGTGCTCGGGCTAAGCCCTGCTGTTCTCGTGCCAGTGGGTTGCTTTTGCCCTTGCCGGTCCCGAAGAGGCCTTGGACACATATCTCTATGGATTTTATTTCAGATCTTCCAGTCTCTCAAAAGATGTCAGTCATTTGGGTGGTCTGTGATCGCTTCTCTAAGATGGTCCATTTGGTACCCTTGTCTAAATTACCTTCCTCCTCTGATTTGGTGCCATTGTTTTTCCAGCATGTGGTTCGTTTACATGGCATTCCAGAGAATATCGTTACTGACAGAGGTTCCCAGTTTGTTTCGAGGTTTTGGCGAGCCTTTTGTGGTAGGATGGGCATTGACTTGTCTTTTTCCTCGGCTTTCCATCCTCAGACTAATGGCCAGACCGAACGAACCAATCAGACCTTGGAAACCTATCTGAGATGCTTTGTTTCTGCTGATCAGGATGACTGGGTGTCCTTTTTGCCTTTGGCTGAGTTCGCCCTTAATAATCGGGCCAGCTCGGCTACCTTGGTTTCACCGTTTTTCTGCAACTCTGGGTTCCATCCTCGTTTCTCTTCAGGGCAGGTTGAGTCTTCGGACTGTCCTGGTGTGGATACTGTGGTGGACAGGTTGCAGCAGATTTGGACTCATGTAGTGGACAATTTGACTTTGTCCCAGGAGAAGGCTCAACGTTTCGCTAATCGCAGACGCTGTGTGGGTCCCCGACTTCGGGTTGGGGACTTGGTTTGGTTATCTTCTCGTCATATTCCTATGAAGGTTTCCTCTCCTAAGTTTAAACCTCGTTTTATTGGTCCGTATAGGATTTCTGAGGTTCTTAATCCTGTGTCTTTTCGTCTGACCCTTCCTGATTCTTTTCCCATACATAACGTATTCCATAGGTCATTGTTGCGGAGATACGTGGCACCTATGGTTCCATCTGTTGATCCTCCTGCCCCGGTTTTGGTGGAGGGGGAGTTGGAGTATATTGTGGAGAAGATTTTGGATTCTCGTGTTTCAAGGCGGAAACTCCAGTATCTGGTTAAGTGGAAGGGTTATGCTCAGGAAGATAATTCCTGGGTCTTTGCCTCTGATGTCCATGCTCCCGATCTTGTTCGTGCCTTTCATATGGCTCATCCTGGTCGTCCTGGGAGCTCTGGTGAGGGTTCGGTGACCCCTCCTCAAGGAAGGGGTACTGTTGTGAATTCTGTGGCAGAGCTCCCTCCTGTGGTCACAAGTGGTACTTCGGCTGGTTCTCTCTGTGAGCTTCCGTTGGTGGAGGAAAGTGGTACTGCGGCTTCTGAGTTTCCTTCCTCAGGTGGTGTGGTGAAGTCGTTAGGTGCTGCTCTATTTAACTCCACCTAGTGCTTTGATACTGGCATCCAGTCAATGTTCTAGTATTGGACCTGTTTCCTCCTGGATCGTTCCTGTGGCCTGCTGTTCTGCATAGCTAAGTTCCTCTTTGCTATTTGTTTGCTGTTTTTTTCTGTCCAGCTTGTCAATTTGTTTTTTTTTCTGCTTGCTGGAAGCTCTGGGACGCAGAGGGTGTACCTCCGTGCCGTTAGTTCGGTACGGAGGGTCTTTTTGCCCCCTTTGCGTGGTTTTTGTAGGGTTTTGTGTTGACCGCAAAGTTACCTTTCCTATCCTCGCTCTGTTCAGAAAGTTGGGCCTCACTTTGCTAAATCTATTTCATCTCTACGTTTGTCTTTTCATCTTAACTCACAGTCATTATATGTGGAGGCTGCCTTTTCCTTTGGGGTATTTCTCTGAGGCAAGGTAGGCTTATTTTCTATCTTCAGGCTAGCTAGTTTCTCAGGCCGTGCCGAGTTGCATAGGGAGCGTTAGGCGCAATCCACGGCTGCCTTTAGTGTGGTTGGTTAGGATTAGGGATTGCGGTCAACAGAGTTCCCACGTCTCAGGGCTCGTTCTTGTTTTTTGGGTTATTGTCAGGTCACTGTATGTGCGCTGACCTCTATGTCCATTGTGGTACTGAATTACCTTTCATAACAACAAGGCTCAGCAGACAGTATCACACAGGATAGGATTAGATACACAGCTCAGCAGACAGTATCACACAGGACAGGATTAGATACACAGCAAACAGTATCACACAGGAGAGGATTAGATACAAGGCTCAGCAGTCAGTATCACACAGGAGAGGATTAGATACACGGCTCAGCGGTCAGTATCACACAGGATAGGATTAGATACACAGCAGACAGTATCACAAAGGAGAGGATTAGATACAAGGCTCAGCAGACAGTATCACACAGGATAGGATTAGATACACTGCTCAGCAGTCAGTATCACACAGGAGAGGATTAGATACACGGCTCAGCGGTCAGTATCACACAGGAGAGGATTAGATACACGGCTCAGCAGACAGTATCACACAGGAGAGGATTAGATACACGGCTCAGCAGTCAGTATCACACAGGAGAGGATTAGATACACGGCTCAGCAGTCAGTATCACACAGGAGAGGATTAGATACACGGCTCAGCAGTCAGTATCACACAGGAGAGGATTAGATACACGGCTCAGCAGACAGTATCACACAGGATAGGATTAGATACACGGCTCAGCAGTCAGTATCACACAGGATAGGATTAGATACACGGCTCAGCAGTCAGTATCACACAGGATAGGATTAGATACACGGCTCAGCAGTCAGTATCACACAGGATAGGATTAGATACACGGCTCAGCAGACAGTATCACACAGGATAGGATTGGATACACAGCTCAGCAGACAGTATCACACAGGATAGGATTAGGTACACTGCTCAGCAGACAGTATCACACAGGAGAGGATTAGATACACGGCTCAGCAGTCAGTATCACACAGGAGAGGATTAGATACACGGCTCTGCAGTCAGTATCACACAGGAGAGGATTAGATACACGGCTCAGCCGTCAGTATCACACAGAAGATTAGATACACGGCTCAGCGGTCAGTATCACTTACTGAAGAGAGGGTGGGGGGATTATAGTGAATAGAGGGTGGGGGATTATAGTGAATAGAGGGTGGGGGGATTATAGTGAATAGGGGGTGGGGAGATTATAGTGAATAGGAGGTGGGGAGATTATAGTGAATAGAGGGTGGGGAGATTATAGTGAATAGGGGGTGGGGAGATTATAGTGAATAGAGGGTGGGGAGATTATAGTGCATAGAGGGTGGGGAGATTATAGTGAAGAGAGGGTGGGGAGATTATAGTGAAGAGGGTGGGGGAATTATAGTGAATAGAGGGTGGGGAGATTATATTGAATAGAGGGTGGGGGGATTATAGGGGGTGGGGAGATTATAGTGAATAGGAGGTGGGGGATTATAGTGAATAGAGGGTGGGGAGATTATAGTGAATAGAGGGTGGGCAGATTATAGTGAATAGAGGGTGGGTAGATTATATTGAATAGAGGGTGGGGGGATTATAGTGAATAGAGGGTGGGGAGATTATATTGAATAGAGGGTGGGGGGATTATAGTGAATAGAGGGTGGGGGGATTATAGGGGGTGGGGAGATTATAGTGAATAGGAGGTGGGGAGATTATAGTGAATAAAGGGTGGGGGGATTATAGTGAATAGTGGGTGGGGAGATTATAGTGAATAGGGGGTGGGGAGATTATAGTGAAGAGAGGGTGGGGAGATTATAGTGCATAGAGGGTGGGGAGATTATAGTGAAGAGAGGGTGGGGAGATTATAGTGAAGAGGGTGGGGAGATTATAGTGAATAGAGGGTGGGGGAATTATAGTGAATAGAGGGTGGGGAGATTATATTGAATAGAGGGTGGGGGGATTATAGGAGGTGGGGGATTATAGTGAATAGAGGGTGGGGAGATTATAGTGAATAGAGGGTGGGTAGATTATATTGAATAGAGGGTGGGGGGATTATAGTGAATAGAGGGTGGGGGGATTATAGGGGGTGGGGAGATTATAGTGAATAGGAGGTGGGGAGATTATAGTGAATAAAGGGTGGGGGGATTATAGTGAATAGAGGGTGGGGAGATTATAGTGAATAGAGGGTGGGGAGATTATAGTAACATAGTAACATAGTAACATAGTAACATAGTTAGTAAGGCCGAAAAAAGACATTTGTCCATCCAGTTCAGCCTATATTCCATCATAATAAATACCCAGATCTACGTCCTTCTACAGAACCTAATAATTGTATGATACAATATTGTTCTGCTCCAGGAAGACATCCAGGCCTCTCTTGAACCCCTCGACTGAGTTCGCCATCACCACCTCCTCAGGCAAGCAATTCCAGATTCTCACTGCCCTAACAGTAAAGAATCCTCTTCTATGTTGGTGGAAAAACCTTCTCTCCTCCAGACGCAAAGAATGCCCCCTTGTGCCCGTCACCTTCCTTGGTATAAACAGATCCTCAGCGAGATATTTGTATTGTCCCCTTATATACTTATACATGGTTATTAGATCGCCCCTCAGTCGTCTTTTTTCTAGACTAAATAATCCTAATTTCGCTAATCTATCTGGGTATTGTAGTTCTCCCATCCCCTTTATTAATTTTGTTGCCCTCCTTTGTACTCTCTCTAGTTCCATTATATCCTTCCTGAGCACCGGTGCCCAAAACTGGACACAGTACTCCATGTGCGGTCTAACTAGGGATTTGTACAGAGGCAGTATAATGCTCTCATCATGTGTATCCAGACCTCTTTTAATGCACCCCATGATCCTGTTTGCCTTGGCAGCTGCTGCCTGGCACTGGCTGCTCCAGGTAAGTTTATCATTAACTAGGATCCCCAAGTCCTTCTCCCTGTCAGATTTACCCAGTGGTTTCCCGTTCAGTGTGTAATGGTGATATTGATTCCCTCTTCCCATGTGTATAACCTTACATTTATCATTGTTAAACCTCATCTGCCACCTTTCAGCCCAAGTTTCCAACTTATCCAGATCCATCTGTAGCAGAATACTATCTTCTCTTGTATTAACTGCTTTACATAGTTTTGTATCATCTGCAAATATCGATATTTTACTGTGTAAACCTTCTACCAGATCATTAATGAATATGTTGAAGAGAACAGGTCCCAATACCGACCCCTGCGGTACCCCACTGGTCACAGCGACCCAGTTAGAGACTATACCATTTATAACCACCCTCTGCTTTCTATCACTAAGCCAGTTACTAACCCATTTACACACATTTTCCCCCAGACCAAGCATTCTCATTTTGTGTACCAACCTCTTGTGCGGCACGGTATCAAACGCTTTGGAAAAATCGAGATATACCACGTCCAATGACTCACCGTGGTCCAGCCTATAGCTTACCTCTTCATAAAAACTGATTAGATTGGTTTGACAGGAGCGATTTCTCATAAACCCATGCTGATATGGAGTTAAACAGTTATTCTCATTGAGATAATCCAGAATAACATCCCTCAGAAACCCTTCAAATATTTTACCAACAATAGAGGTTAGACTTACTGGCCTATAATTTCCAGGTTCACTTTTAGAGCCCTTTTTGAATATTGGCACCACATTTGCTATGCGCCAGTCCTGCGGAACAGACCCTGTCGCTATAGAGTCACTAAAAATAAGAAATAATGGTTTATCTATTACATTACTTAGTTCTCTTAGTACTCGTGGGTGTATGCCATCCGGACCCGGAGATTTATCTATTTTAATCTTATTTAGCCGGTTTCGCACCTCTTCTTGGGTTAGATTGGTGACCCTTAATATAGGGTTTTCATTGTTTCTTGGGATTTCACCTAGCATTTCATTTTCCACCGTGAATACCGTGGAGAAGAAGGTGTTTAATATGTTAGCTTTTTCCTCGTCATCTACAACCATTCTTTCCTCACTATTTTTTAAGGGGCCTACATTTTCAGTTTTTATTCTTTTACTATTGATATAGTTGAAGAACAGTTTGGGATTAGTTTTACTCTCCTTAGCAATGTGCTTCTCTGTTTCCTTTTTGGCAGCTTTAATTAGTTTTTTAGATAAAGTGAATAGAGGGTGGAGAGATTATAGTGAATAGTGGGTGGGGAGATTATAGTGAATAGGGGGTGGGGAGATTATAGTGAATAGGGGGTGGGGGGATTATAGTGAATAGAGGGTGGGGAGATTATAGTGCATAGAGGGTGGGGAGATTATATTGAATAGGGGGTGGGGGGATTATAGTGAATAGAGGGTGGGGAGATTATAGTGAATAGAGGGTGGGTAGATTATATTGAATAGAGGGTGGGGGGATTATAGTGAATAGAGGGTGGGGAGATTATATTGAATAGAGGGTGGGGGGATTATAGTGAATAGAGGGTGGGGAGATTATAGTGAATAGAGGGTGGGGAGATTATAGTGCATAGAGGGTGGGGAGATTATAGTGAAGAGAGGGTGGGGAGATTACAGTGTATAGAGGGTGGGGGGATTATAGGGGGTGGGGAGATTATAGTGAATAGGAGGTGGGGAGATTATAGTGAATAGATGGTGGGGGAATTATAGTGAATAGAGGGTGGGAGATTATATTGAATAGAGGGTGGGGAGATTATATTGAATAGAGGGTGGGGGATTATAGTGGGTTGGGAGATTATAGTGCATAGAGGGTGGGGAGATTATAGTGAAGAGAGGGTGGGGAGATTATAGTGAATAGAGGGTGGGGGATTATAGTGAATAGGGGGTGGGGAGATTATAGTGAATAGAGGGTGGGGAGATTATAGTGAATAGGGGTGTGGATTTATAGTGAATAGAGGGTGGGGAGATTATAGTGAATAGAGGGTGGGGAGATTATAGTGAATAGGAGGTGGGGAGATTATAGTGAATAGAGGGTGGGGGGATTATTGTGAATAGACGGTGGGGAGCTTAGAGTGAATAGAGGGTGGGGGTTTATAGTGAATAGAGGGTGGGGAGATTATAGTAAATAGAGGGTGGGGGGATTATAGTGAATAGAGGGTGGGGAGATTATAGTGAATAGAGGGTGGGGAGATTATATTGAATAGAGGGTGGGGGGATTATAGTGAATAGAGGGTGGGGAGATTATATTGAATAGAGGGTGGGGGGATTATATTGCATAGAGGGTGGGGGGATTATAGGGGGTGGGGAGATTATAGTGAATAGGAGGTGGGGAGATTATAGTGAATAAAGGGTGGGGGATTTATAGTGAATAGAGGGTGGGGGGATTATAGTGAAGAGAGGGTGGGGAGATTATAGTGAAGAGGGTGCGGAGATTATAGTGAATAGAGGGTGGGGGAATTATAGTGAATAGAGGGTGGGGAGATTATATTGAATAGAGGGTGGGGGGATTATAGGAGGTGGGGAGATTATAGTGAATAGGAGGTGGGGGATTATAGTGAATAGAGGGTGGGGAGATTATAGTGAATAGAGGGTGGGCAGATTATAGTGAATAGAGGGTGGGTAGATTATATTGAATAGAGGGTGGGGGGATTATAGTGAATAAAGGTGGGGAGATTATATTGAATAGAGGGTGGGGAGATTATAGTGAATAAATGGTGGGAGATTATAGTGAATAGAGGGTGGGGGATTATAGTGAATAGAGGGTGGGGGATTATAGTGAATAAGGGGTGGGGAGATTATAGTGAATAGAGGGTGGGGAGATTATACTGAATAGGGGGTGGGGAGATTATAGTGCATAGTAGGTGGGGAGATTATAGTGAATAGAGGGGGGGATTATAGTGAATAGAGGGGGGGATTATAGTAAATGTCATGATCTAGACCAGGTTTTGGGTCTTGTCTCTCCTTTCCTGGTCTGGCCATGCCAGGGGTTAACTTTATCTGCCTTGTTCCGGTGTCGGGTCTGCTATTTCTCTGCGCTGCATCCTGCAGGCAGTGCCAGTTATATTTCCTGTGTACGGCATGTGTAGCTGGCTCTGGTGAAACCCTGATTTGTCCTGCTTCGTTTAGCTGTTTTTGGCTGTGTCTGTTCTCTCCTCTCTTCCCGCCTCGACTCTGCGTGTCCCTGTGTGTTTGGATTCCCCGGTACTCGACTCTGCATTGGCTCTGACTCGATTTTCTCTCCTCCTTCTAGTACTTCTGCAATGGACTGGTAATGACTTTTTGGCGCTCCTCTAACTCTGTGCTTGGAATTCACCTTGGTACTTCCCTACTCTCTGGTATCGACCTGGCTTGTCTGACTATTCTGCTGCCACTTGGTGGTAGCCTCGCTGCAGTTCTGCTGGTCTGTTCTGAGCAGGATTTCAGCCCTCTGCTGCCATCTAGTGGAGTTTGTATTTACCTGCAGTGCTGCAGCGTGACTGAATAGGGGTGGGGAGATTATAGTGGATAAGGGATGGGGAGATTAAAGTGAATTGGGGGTGGGGAGATTATTATACATTTTTATAGCACCATTTATTCCATGGCACTTTACATGTGAATACGGGGCAAATATAAACAAATACATTAACCCCTTAAGCCCTGAGGGTGGTTTGCACGTTAATGTTGGGGCCAATTTTTACAATTCTGACCACTGTCCCTTTATGAGGTTATAACACTGGAACGCTTCCATGGATCCTGATGATTCTGACATTGTTTTCTCGTGACATGTTGTACTTCATGATAGTAGTAACATTTCTTTGATATAACTTGCGTTTATTTGTGAAAAAAAAAACACAAATTTGAAAATTTCACAATTTTCCTACGTTGAATTTTTATGCAATTAAATCACAGAGATATGTCTCACAATACTTAATAAGTAACATTCCCCACCTGTCTACTTTACATCAGCACAATTTTGGAAACATTTTTTTTTTGTTAGGGAGATATAAGGGTTAAAAGTTGACCAGCGATTTCTCATTTTTACAACACCATTTTTTTTAGGGACCACATCACATTTGAAGTCATTTTGAGGGGTCTATATGATAGAAAATACCCAAGTGTGACACCATTCTAAAAACTGCACCCCTCAAGGTGCTGAAAACCACATTCAAGAAGTTTATTAACCCTTCAGGTGTTTCACAGGAATTTTTGGAATGTTTAAAAAAAAAAAATGAACATTTAACTTTTTCACAAAAAATTTACTTAAGCTCCAATTTGTTTTATTTTACCAAGGGTAACAGGAGAAAATGGACCCCAAACGTTGTTGTACAATTTGTCCTGAGTACACTGATACCCCATATGTGGGGGTAAACCACTGTTTGGGCGCATGGCAGAGCTCGGAAGGGAAGGAGCGCCATTTGACTTTTCAATGCAAAATTGACTGGAATTGAGATGGGACGCCATGTTGTGTTTGTAGTGCCACTGATGTGCCTAAACATTGAAACCCCCCACAAGTGACACCATTTTGGAAAGTAGACCAACTAAGGAACTTATCTAGATGTGTTGTGAGAGCTATGAACCTCCAAGTGTTTCACTACAGTTTATGACGCAGAACCGTGAAAATAAAAATTATTTTTTTTTCCCACAAAAATTATTTTTTAGCCCCTAGTTTTGTATTTTCCCATGGCTAACAGGAGAAATTGGACACCAAAAGTCGCTGTGCAATTTGTCTTGAGTACGCTGATACCCCATATGTGGGGGGGAACCACTGTTTGGGCGCATGGGAGGGCTCGGAAGGGAAGAAGCACTGTTTGGAATGCAGACTTAGATGGAATGGTCTGCAGGCGTCACATTGCGTTTGCAGAGCCCCATATGTACCTAAACAGTAGAAACCCCCCACAAGTGACACCATATTGGAAAATAGACCCCCCAAGGAACTCATCTAGATGTGTTGTGAGAACTTTACACCCCAAGTGTTTCACTACAGTTTATAACACAGAGCCGTGAAAATAAAAAATAATTTTTTCCACAAAAATTATCTTTAACTCCCAATTTTGTATTTTCCCAAGGGTAACAGGAGAAATTGGTCCCCAAAAGTTGTTGTCCAATTTGTCCTGAGTACACTGATACCCCATATGTGGGGGGAACCACCGTTTGGGCGCATGGCAGATCTCGGAAGGGAAGGAGCTCCATTTGGAATGCAGACTTAGATGGAATGGTCTGCAGGCGTCACATTGGGTTTGCAGAGCCCCTAATGCACCTAAACATTGAAACCCCCCACAAGTGACCCCATATTGGAACCTAGACCCAAGGAACTTATCTAGATGTGTTGTGAGAACTTTGAACCCCCAAGTGTTTCACTACAGTTTATAACGCAGAGCAGTGAAAATAAAGAATCATTTTTTTCCTACAAAAATGTTTTTTTAAGCCCACAAATTTTTATTTTCCCAAGGGTAACAAGAGAAATTTTACCCCAGACGTTGTTGTCCAATTTGTCCTGAGTACGCTGATACCCCATATGTTGGGGTAAACCCCTGTTTGGACACACGGGAGAGCTCGGAAGGGAAGGAGCACGGTTTTACTTTTTCAACGCAGAACTGGCTGGAATTGAGATCGGACGCCATGTCGTGTTTAGAGAGCCCCTGATGTGTCTAAACAGTGGAAACCCCCCAATTATAACTGAAACCCTAATCCAAACACACCCCTAACCCTAATCCTAACAGTAACCCTAACCACACCTCTAACCCAGACACACCCCTAACCCTAATCCCAACCGTAAATGTAACCCTAGCCCTAACCCTAACGGGAAAATGGAAATACATTTTTTTTATTTTTTTATTTTTCCCTAACTAAGGGGGTGATGAAGGGGGGTTTGATTTACTTTTATAGCGGGTTTTTTTAGCGGATTTTTATGATTGGCAGCCGTCACACACTGAAAGACGCTTTTTAGTGCAAAAAATAGTTTTTGCGTCTCCACTAGTGTTGAGCATTCCGATACCGAATCCCGATATTTCCCGCGTATCGGATACCGGAATCGGAAGTTCCCAGAATTCAAAACTGCACGCAGCAGCCAATGAGGAACGAATGGAAGTGTGGGCACATCCTGTTTAGCATGGTGGGCATGTAACTACTGGCAAGGCTGTGATTGGCTGCTGAAATGATGTGACGATGCACTATAAAAAACGCTGCCGCCATTTTGCGCTCACTCTGCTGTGATTTCAGTTAGGGACAGGACGCTGTGTTCTGACTGAGGGCCAGTTGAGATAGCGAATTGCTTCATTGCGCTTTTCCCAGGCTAATTTAGCAAACACTGTGTGTTCACCTTGCTCTTGCCTTGCAGCGCTGTTTTAACAGCGTTCTGCAAGGTCTCTGTGTGTATGTGTGTGTGCAGCTCACTCTGTAGTCTGTGTGCAGCCATAGCCGGTTGCACATTTTTTCTAAAATTTCCTATTAGTGTCTTTCCACTCGTCTCCAGCTAAATTGTGGAAAAACACTACATAGGATAACCTAGAGGAGGGTTTTTGGGCCTTGCAGCGCCATTTACGGCTGTCTGCACGGTCTCCGTGTGAGCGCAGCTCGCCCTGTAGTCTGTGTGCAGCCACAGCCGGTTGTATTCAGCTCAGGGTGCGTCACTGCCTCATACCGTTAAATAACTTGTCCTTTTTTGCAAATAGTGCAGCGTGCTGCATTTTTTTTAAAATTTCCTATTAGTGTCTTTCCACCCGTCTCCAGCTCTATTGTGGAAAAACACTACATAGGATAACCTAGAGGAGTGTTTTTGGGCCTTGCAGCGCCGTTTACGGCTGTCTGCACGGTCTCCGTGTGAGTGCAGCTCGCCCTGTAGTCTGTGTGCAGCCACAGCCGGTTGTATTCAGCTCAGGGTGCGTCACTGCCTCATACCGTAAAATAACTTGTCCTTTTTTGCAAATAGTGCAGCCTGCTGCACATTTTTTCTAAAATTTCCTATTAGTGTCTTTCCACCGGTCTCCAGCTAAATAGTGGAAAAACACTACTAGGATAACCTAGAGGAGTGTTTTTAGGCCTTGCAGCGCCGTTTACGGCTGTCTGCACGGTCCCCGTGTGAGTTAAAGTCGCTCTGTAGCCCGATCTGCAGAAAAAAAAAAGTAAAGTTCACCAAACACCACTTAACACTTGTGTAGGCCACATTTTATCAATAATAAAGTCTAGTCCACACTTTACAACATCAGTGTTTCTTACACCTGTTAGGAGGAGCATTTCAGGAATAAGCACACTAAGGCCTTAGTACTTTTCTGCTTATCTTTATCTGTCAACCAAGATGAAGAGGGCAGGGAGTAAGGCACGTGGGCGTGGGCGCGGAGCAGGGAGAGGAGCAGGGAGAGGACGTGGTGATTCTGTTCCTGCTGCGGGCACCGGTGACTCATCATCACCCAGTTTCAGCAGGGAACAGTCCTTCATGCGCAGCTTTGTCGGAGAGCGCCGTGCACCGCTGCTGCGTGAAGATCAAATTGAAGCCGTTGTCGGATGGATGGCAGCTAACGCATCGGCATCGACTTCAATTAGTGCCACATCCTCTCAGGCACAGACCACTGGAGAGCAGCCATCTGTCTCTTCACCACCTGCCAAATTGGCCACGCAGTCAGAGAGCCCAGGACAGGAGCCGTCTCTACTTCTGTTCTCTGAATCTCTTGGCTTGGAAACAGGGGGCCAGCCAAGCAGCATTGGAGAAATGGAAGAAGAGGCAGTGTGCAGTGATGCCCAACAGCTTTTTCTCTCTGACTCTGAAGAGGCGGGTGGGTCAGTGCCTGCGGTGACCACAGCGCAGTACGCATCTGATGATGAAACTCAGGTGCCGCTTTCTGGTGCGTACTGTGCTGCCGAGACTACCCTGGAGGAGCAGTTGGTGGCAGAGGGTAGTGGAGATGATGAGGTCCTTGACCCATCGTGGCGTGAGGAACAGGAAGGTGGTGGGAGCAGCTCAGAGGAAGAGCTTCCCCTTACGGGCCAAAGAGGGAGAGGGAGGGGGAAGACTGCGGAGCCTGTAGCCTCCACTTTGGCACCCGTTAGGAGCCTGTCTCTTTCAAAAGCCAAAAAGGGCGCTCCCAAGACTTGCAGTGCCTGGTCCTTTTTTTACACAGTTGCAGATGACATTTGTTTTGTCAAATGCAAGCTGTGTCATCAGAAAGTAAAAAGAGGTAAAAGTGTCAGCAACCTCAATACCAAAAATATGTGGAAACATGTGCGGACCAGGCACGCGGTGGAGTTACAAAAACACATTGAAGACCTAGGCCAACCAACAGCGGCATCTACCACCTCTTCAGCTCGTGTTGCCTCTTCCTCCAGCTCACGCACAGCTGGTTTGGCTTCCTCCCAGGATCGCCATGGAAGAACCTCTGGCACTGTTGTCCAGAGACCTAGTGTAATTCCACCCACAGCACCAGGTTCCCAGTCATCCTCACACTCCCAGTCTACTCTACAGCCATCGGTAGTACAGGCATGGGAGAAAAGGCGGGCATTCTCGGCCAACCACCCCCGAGCACAGGCTCTGAATGCAGGCATTGCCAAACTTCTGTCCCTGGAAATGCTCTCATTCAGGCTGGTGGAGACTGACAGCTTCCGTGACTTGATGGCATTGGCAGTCCCACAGTACAAGGTGCCCAGCCGCTTTTACTTCAGCAGGCAGGCTGTCCCTGCCCTGCACAGGCATGTTGAGGCAAACATAAAACATGCGCTACTGAACGCCGTCAGTAGCAAGGTCCACCTCACCACCGATGCGTGGACCAGTCAGCATGGACAGGGGCGATATGTTTCCCTCACTGCCCATTGGGTTAATGTTGTTGAGCCAGGTACAGATCGTGCGAGTGGCGCAGGACGTGTCCTGCCCACTCCAAGGATTGCAGGAATCCAGTCTGTACGCATCGACTCCTCCTCTTACACAAGTTCCTCAGAATCAACTCTGCAGGATCCGTCACAGTCCACCTCCACATGGACCCGTGAACGTTTACCTATGACCGACATGAGCACAGCCGTGGCCAAACGTCAACAGGCCGTCTTGAAATTACTTTCTTTGGGGAATCGAAGCCACACAGCACAGGAGCTCTGCCATCAAGCAGGAGAGCGATGTGTGGTTTGTGCCAGCGAATCTCCAGCCAGGCTTGGTAGTGTGTGACAATGGCCGAAATCTGGTGGCAGCTTTGGCCATTGGCAACCTCACTCACATCCCATGTCTGGCACATGTGCTCAATTTGGTTGTGCAGAGTTTTCTGAGGGACTATCCGGATCTTGATGCCCTGCTGCACAAGGTCCGCCTAGAGTGTGCTCACTTGCGGCGTTCCAGCTTGGCAAGATCCCGCATTGGTGCTCTGCAGCGCCGATTCCGCCTTCCGGAACACCGCATCATATGTGACCTACCTACCCGGTGGAATTCATATGTTGGAGCGGTTGTGTGAGCAGCAGCAAGCAGTTATGGAGTACCAGCTGCATCAGGCGCAAAGAAGTCGCAGTCAGCTCCGATCAGACTTCACAACCACAGAGTGGGCCACTATGAAGGACGTCTGCCAGGTTTTGCATCCTTTCGATTATTCCACGCGGATGGCAAGTGCGGATGATGCACTAGTCAGCATGACTGTCCCCCTTATCTGCCTGCTTCAACAAACACTGCAAGCGTTAAGGGATGTTGTTGCAGAAGAGGTGGAGGATGAGGAGTCACCTTTTCCATCAGCTTCTGGAGAGTCAGCGCCACGTGGTTCCTCACAAAGGTGTAGGCAGGGGACACTTTGTGAGGAGGATGAGGAGGAGTCAATTGAGGAGGAAGAGCTCCGTCCAGAGGAGGGAGCGACACAATTGTCCAGTGGTCAGTGTGTACAGCGAGGGTGGGGTGATGACGAGCGGGCAGAGATCATGTCTCAAGCAGGGGACAGCGTTTCTGGGCCAGTTGGCACTCTGCAGCACATGGTTGATTTCATGCTGCAGTGCCTGAGAAACGACCGCCGCATCGACCACATTCTCAACATGCCTGATTATTGGGTGTTCACCCTCCTCGATCCTCGCTACCGGCACAACGTCCAAAACCTCATCCCAGCGTTGACCCGGGAGCGTAAAATGCGGGAGTACCACGACACACTGGTGAATTCCATCATCTTCTCCAGTCCAACTGAGAGGAGTGCTGCTAGTGCTTTACAAAGCAGCTCAGTGCGTCGAGGCAGTGGGGGAGGCTCTGCCCAAAGAGGGAGCAGAAGCAGTGCCTCTGCCCAAGGCAAGACCAGTATGGCACAACTGTGGCAAACTTTTGTGTGCCCGCCCCAAATGTTTACACCATCACCAGCGGCTCCAGTCAGCAGGAGGCAACGGTTCCATCAGATGGTGACAGACTACATGTCTTGCCCTCTTACTGTACTCCCAGACGGCTCTTCCCCATTCAAGTTTTGGGTCTCTAAGCTGGATACATGGCCAGAGCTAAGCCAGTATGCATTGGAGGTGCTGGCTTGCCCTGCGGCTAGTGTCTTATCGGAACGTGTCTTTAGTGCCGCAGGTGGTGTACTAACAGACCGTCGCATGCGACTATCCTCCGATAACGTTGACCGGCTTACTTTTCTGAAAATGAACCAGGCCTGGATCTCGCAGGAATTTGCCACTCCTCTGCCTGATTAAGTAATTGGGTGTCATCCAGGTCTCCCGATGAGTTCATCTTTCTACCACCTGAACTGCAATTCCTGGGCTCCAACACCGCCAGTTAAGGCTCAGAAGTGCAGGCTGCACAGTAAAAACATACGACCCAGTGTTATTGGGTTTCAGTAACGTCAGCTGATCCCCAGCTGTGTAGCCGGCAATGTGTCCTGCGACCGCTACGCTGACACAACAACTGAAATGTAAGGGAACCTGTCCCCCCCGCCCCCCCGGCGTTTGTTACTGAAAGAGCCACCTTGTGCTGCAGTAATGTTGCACAAGGAAAAGGTAGCTCTTTTAGTTTAGCTCCTTGCTCACGCAGAACTTAACACTTATAAAATGTGTCCACTGATACCGTTATACCGTCCCGGAGGTGGGACTTTCCTTTGTAATGTGACGCAGCACAGCCATCATTCCTACCCCCTTGGTGCCGCGCGCCGCCTCCTCAGCGCTGTTTTAAGCTGTCACGGAGCCTGCGCTGTCCTGTTATCACTTGGCCATGCCCACTTAGCGCTGCCTGTCTTCTGACATAATTTGGTGTCAGGCTGGCAGTGCCTGTGCATCCAAGCTGCCCGAGATCCCCCCTCGCAGTGTCTTCTGATTGAATCACACTGTGCGCCTGGGATCCATGGGCAAGCGCAGTGCATATCTTCACCTCGGGCTCTCGCTCATCTCCCTCCGCCTTCTTCAGACTGTGCGCCGTCAGCTGATCCCTAATAGCATGCCACGGCCGTGACGCCGCACAGTCTGAAGAAGAGGGAAGGAGGGGAGTGAGAGTCGAGGATATGCACTGTGCATGCCCATGCATCCAAGGCCCGCAGTGGGATTACATTAGACGACACTGCGAGATGGGATCTCGGGCAGTGTGGACGCACAGGCACTGACAGCCTGACACCTAAATGATGTCAGAAGACGGGCACCGCTAAGTGTGCATGGCCAAGGGATAACATAACAGCGCAGGCTCCATGACAGCTTAAAACAACGCTGATGAGGCAGCGCACGGCACCAAGGGGATAGGAATGACAGCTGTGCTGCGTCCCATTACGAAGGGAATTCC
Source organism: Ranitomeya imitator (assembly GCF_032444005.1). Classification (NCBI taxonomy): domain Eukaryota; kingdom Metazoa; phylum Chordata; class Amphibia; order Anura; family Dendrobatidae; genus Ranitomeya; species Ranitomeya imitator. The sequence continues at coordinate 575,295,196 of NC_091287.1, read as the reverse complement.
CACCTCCAAGACGGTTTTACGGTATCAGGGGACACATTTTAAGTGTTTACTTCTGTGTTTGCAAGGAGCATAATTAAAAGAGCAACCTTTTCCTTTTGCATCCTTAGTGCTGCACAAGATGGCTCTTTCAGCTACAAACGTCTTGGGGGGGGGGGTTAAAGGTTCCCTTTCAACTTGCTCCAATCAGGCTTCCGCCTACACTCTGTTCCTCTGCTACTCGTGCTGTCCCTGGGCTCTAACACCGCCAGTTGGTGCCTGGAAGTGCTGTCTGCACAGTCAACAGTCGCTCCTCTGTTATTGGGGTTCAGTAACGTCAGCTGATCCCCAGCTGTGTGTGCGGCAATACCTCCAATCTGCTCCTCCTGCTGTCCCTGGGCTCTAACACCGCCAGTTGGTGCCTGGAAGTGCTGTCTGCACAGTCAACAGTCGCTCCTCTGTTATTGGGGTTCAGTAACGTCAGCTGATCCCCAGCTGTGTATCCGGCAACGTGTCATGCGACCGCCACGCTGGCACAACTAAAATGTAAGGGAACCTGTCCCCCCCCCCAGGCGTTTGTTACTGAAAGAGCCAACTTGTGCAGCACTAATACTGCACAAGGAAAGGGTGGCTCTTTAAATTATGCTCCTTGGAAACGCTGAACTACACACTCATGTAATGTGTCCCCTCACACCGTCCAACCGTCCCGGAGGTGGGACTTTCCTTTGTAATGTGACGCAGCACAGCCATCATTCCTACCCCCTTGGCTCCGTGCGCCGCCTCCTTAGCGTTGTTTGATTCTGTCACGGACCCTGCGCTGTTATGTTATCCCTTGGCCATGCACAGTTTGCGCTGCCCGTCCTCTGACATCATTTGTTGTCATCCTGGCTGCGCCTGTGCGTCCACGCTGCCCTAAATCCAACCTCGCAGTGTCGTCTAATGTGATCCCACAGTGGGCCTGGTATCCATGGCCATGCGCAGTGCATATACTAGCCTCTCACTCCCCTTCTTCACGCTTCTTCAGACTAGGCGGCGTCAGCTGATCCCTAATAGCATGCCACGGCCGTGATGCCGCACAGTCTGAAGCAGGCAGGAGGTGAGTGAGAGGCGATGATATGCACTGCGAATGCCCATGGATCCCAGGCCCGCAGTGGGATTACATTAGATGACACTGCGAGGTAGGATCTCGGGCAGCTTGGAAGCACAGGCACTGCCAGCCTGACACCTAAATGATGTCAGAAGACGGGCACCGCTAAGTGTGCATGGCCAAGCGCGGGCTCCGTGACAGAATCAAACAACGTTGAGGAGGTGGCACATGGCACCAAGGGGGTTGGAATGACGGCTGTGCTGTGTCACATTACAAAGGAAAGTCCAACCTCCGGGACAGTTTAACGGTGTGAGGGGACACATTATATGAGTGTGTAGTTGAGCGTTTTCAAGGAGCATAATGTAAAGAGCCACCTTTTTCCATTTGCAGTATTACTGCTGTACAAGATGGCTCTTTCAGCAACAAATGCCTGGGGGGGGGGGGGTTAAAGGTTCCCTTTCAAATTGCTCCAGTGCAGGCTTCGGCTTACACTCTGCTCCTACTGCAGACCCTGGGCTCTAACACCGCCAGTTGTTGCCCGGAAGTACTAGCTGCACAGAGAAAAACACCCGCCAATGTGTCAGTGGGGTTCAGCAACGCCAGCTGTTCCTCTGCTGTGTAGCCGGCAACGTGTCCAGCACAAGCCACGCTGGCACAATAACAGACATTTTCCTGCCTCCAGTGCAGGCTTCGGCCTACACTTTGCTCCTCTTTGATTCCCTGGGTTTCAACACTATCAGTTGTCACCTGGAAGTGTTGTCTACACAGAAAAAACACTCGCTGATGTGTCAGTGGGGTTCCGCAACGCCAGCTGTTCCCCTGCTGTGTAGTTGGCAATGTGTCCAGCACAAGCCACGCTGGCACAACACACCAAAAGCTGCCACTAGTGCAGGCTTCGGCCTACACTCTGCTCCTCTCCTCCTCCTGCTGACCCTGGGCTCTAACACCGCCAGTTGTTGCCCGGAAGTGCTAGCTGCACAGAGAAAAACACCCGCCAATGTGTCAGTGGGGTTCAGCAATGCCAGCTGTTCCCCTGCTGTGTAGCCGGCAACGTGTCCTGCAAACGCCATGCAGGCATCTGAACTGAAATTAAAGGTAACCTGCCCCCCCAGGTGTTTCTATGTATAACAGCCACCTTGTACAGCAGTAATGCTGCATTTGTACAAGATGGCTGACTTTTTCTCCTTGCCCACGTCGAACTCAACACGTACAAAATGTGTCTCATTAGAGACCATTACACTGTCCCTGACAGACCATTACACTGTCCCTGAGGTGTGACTTTCCTTTTCAAATGACACACAGCACCCCGATTGGTAACGCTGGCCGTCTTCTGACATCGTTGGTTGGCTGCCTGTGCCTGTGCGTCCGCCCCGGCCTGACACAACGCCCCTCGTTGTCTTACTTATTTTGACTGCGAGGGTGTGATTGATGGGCACGAGCAGTGCATATTTTCACCTGTCTTCACTCCCCTCCTTCCGCCTTCTTCAGACTGTACGGCCTCATGGCCGTGGCATGCGATAAGGGATCAGCTGAGGCCGTCCAGTCTGAAGCAGGTGTAAGGACATGTGTGAGCGGCGAAGATATTTACTGCACAAGGCCACGAATCCCAGCCCCGCACTGTGACTTTATGAAAAGACACTGTGGGTCTGGGATTCATGGCCATCGTTAACCGCACCGGCCAACATGAAATGAGGTCATAAGACGGGCAGCGTTCACAGCGCATGGCCAAGGGATAACAAGAGCGCAGACTCCTGTACAGCAAATAACAATGCTCAGGAGGCTGCGCCCAGCACCAAGGCGTTATTTTGGACACCTGTGCTGCGTCTCCTTAAAAAGACAAGTCATGCCTCCAATACAGTTTTACTGTATAATGGGCAAAATTGTGTACGTCTTTCATTCAGCGTGTGCAATGAGCAAAATTTAAAGAGCAACCTTTCACTTGTGGAGCATTACTGCTGCACAAGGTGTGGCTCTTCTACATTGTAACACCTGAGGGAGGGTTAAAGGTTACCTTTGAAATTGGTTCTACTAGGCTTCAGCCTACACTCTGCTCCTCCTGCAGACCCTGGGCTCTAACACCGCCAGTTGGTGCCTGGAAGTGCAGACTGCACAGAGAAAAACACCCGCCATTGTGTCAGTGGGGTTCAGCAACGCCAGCTGTTCCCCTGCTGTGTAGCCGGCAAAGTGTCCTGCAAATGCCACGCAGACACAACAGACCTAAAACTGCCACCAGTGCAGGCTTCGGCCTACACTCTGCTCCCCCTGCTTACCCTTTGCTCCAACACCGCTAGTTGGGGCTCTAGGAAGACAATCTTGAATAGGCAACACATCCGGGTTCCAGCACCGTCAGCTGGTTCTCGGCAGTGTCTTTGTCACGGGTACTCCCTCGTGCCCAGCCTGGGTCCAGCACCGTCAGCTGGTTCCGGGTAGTGTCAAGGTCACTTAGACGCCTATACGTTGCCCCGTCGTGTTAGCCAACTCCATGGTGCCTCCAGTTTAGGAGCGTCCTATGTGGGCTGCGGGAATTGGCAATCAAGGCTGGTTCTGCAGTGCCAGTAGGCCAAGCTCCCCCTGTAGGACTGTTGGTGTTCGGTAACTTCGGCAGCCTCGCGGCCTAGCTGTTCTCTCCTCTCCTGTGGACCTTCTGGTCCACATCCTGGTTCCAGCACCGTCAGCTGGTTCCGGGCCGAGCCTTTGGCTTAGGTGCCTCCTTCTGGGTATCCGAGTTCCGCCAACGCCAGGCGGTCCTTGGTAGTGCTTTTAAGCGCGGGTACCTACAGCTTTGTAACCGGGTTCCAGCACCGTCAGCTGGTCCTCGGTGCCATTGGCTCTTGCATACTTGGGCAACGCATCCGGGTTCCAGTACCATCAGCTGGTTCTCGGCAGTGTCTTTGTCACGGGTACTCCCTCGTGCCCAGCCTGAGTCCAGCACCGTCAGCTGGTTTCGGGTAGTGTCAAGGTCACTTAGACGCCAATACGTTGTCCCGTCGTGTTGCGGTCGGGTTAGCCAACTCCATGATGCCTCCAGTTTAGAAGCTTCCTATGTGGGCTGCGGGAATTGGCAATCAAGGCTGGTTCTGTAGTGCCAGTAGGCCAAGCTCCCCCTGTAGGACTGTTGGTGTTCGGTAACTGCGGCAGCCTCACGGCCTAGCTGTTCTCTCCTCTCCTGTGGACCTTCTGGTCCACATCCTGGTTCCAGCACCGTCAGCTGGTTCCGGGCAGAACCTTTGGCTTAGGTGCCTCCTTGTAGGTATCCGAGTTCCGCCAATGCCAGGCGGTCCTTGGTAGTGCTTTTAAGCGCGAGTACCTACAGCTATGTAACCGGGTTCCAGCACCGTCAGCTGGTCCTCGGTCGTGCCATTGGCTCTTGCACAGTTGGCCAACGCATCCGGGTTCCAGTACCGTCAGCTGGTTCTCGGCAGTGTCTTTTGCTCTTGTACCTTCTGCTCCCCATCCTGGTTCCAGTACCGTCAGCTGGTTCCGGGCAGAGCCTTTGGCTTAGGTGCCTCCTTCTGGGTATCTGAGTTCCACCAACGTCAAGTGGTCCTTGGTAGTGCTTTCAGGCACGGGTACCTCCTGCTTAGTAACCGGGTTCCAGTAACGTCAGCTGGTCCTCGGTAGTTCCATTGGCTCTTGGACCTTCGGCTACCCATCCGGGTTCCAGTACCGTCAGCTGGTTCTCGGCAGTGTCTTTTGCTCTTGTACCTTCTGCTCCCCATCCTGGTTCCAGTAACGTCAGCTGGTTCCGGGCAGAGCCTTTGGCTTAGGTGCCTCCTTCTGGGTATCCAAGTTCCACCAACGTCAGGCGGTCCTTGGTAGTGCTTTTTAGCACGGGTACCTCCTGCTTAGTAACCGGGTTCCAGTAACGTCAGCTGGTCCTCGGTAGTTCCATTGGCTCTTTGACCTTCAGGTAGCCATCTGAGTTCCAGTTCCATCAGCTGGTTCTCGGCATTTTCTCAGCCTTCTTGTACCTTCTGCTACATTTCCAAGTTTAAGACCCTAAAGACGACGACCCGGAAGACCACCCCTAAGATGACGACGACACCAGAGACGACAACCACTGAGATGACGACGACCCTGGAGATGACGACCCTGAAGACCACCCCGATGACGAAGACGACGGCGGGGACGACGACGGCGGAGACGACGACCCTGGAGACGACGACCCTGGAGACGACGACATGGAAGACCGAGAAGCAGAAGAACAAGAGGCTGCAGAACAAAGAGCAGAAGAACATTAAGCATAACACTTAATATCAGAGCAAAAGATATTATCTAAATTATATGCAGAAGAAGACTAAGCAGTGTATGGGGGTGAGTCCGTTCCTCCTCGTGGTGCCCCTGGATAAAGCCTGATGCTGCAGGCCAAACTGAACGCGGACAAATGTAACTTTTGTGACTGGCAGAACGGAAGGTGTAATCTTCAAACTTTTATAGATAACAACTACGGGAATGCCTGTCACAAATGAGAATATGATGAAGAAGTAGAATAGGAAGAATAATAACAGTGGAATAAAAAGAATATGAATAATGTAATTAAAAAAAATGTAGAAGATGAAGAAGAAGATGAATAAGGTGAAGGAGAAGTTGATGTCAAAGATGCTGATGATGATGATGAAGATGAAAGTGTGGGAAAAGTAAAAAAAAAAGAAGGAAGGGCGTGGAATAGTGAAACATCAATATCTGACAAAATAAAAAAAATCTTTACATAGTCAATATCTTTGTAACTCCGAACGTCTTTAAAAAAAATTAAAATTCCTGCTATTCTATTTGATTGGGCTAAACCTATGACTTTAATGTCTCCGCCACCTCCCCAAATACATCATGCATTATTCTTAGTTGTTTTCCTTCATGTAGAATGAACCTACAAGGTCCCATTGACTTGTATTAGGATCGGCTATCGGCTATATCCGATATTTTTTGAATATCGGCCGATCCAATCTGATACCGATACTTTCCGATATCGGAAGGTATCGCTCAACACTAGTCTCCACATTTTGAGCTATAATTGTTCCATATTTTGGTCCACAGAGTCATGTGAGGTCTTGTTTTTTTGCGGGACGAGTTGACATTTTTATTGGTAACATTTTTGGGCACGTGATTTATTCCGATTTATTTGGGCACGCTTTTTATTCCGATTTTTGTGAGGCAGAATGACCAAAAACCAGCTATTCATGAATTTCTTTTGGGGGAGGCGTTTATACCGTTCCGCGTTTGGTAAAATTGATGAAGCAGTTTTATTCGTCGGGTCAGTATGATTACAGCGATACCTCATTTACATCATTTTTTTATGTTTTGGCGCTTTTATACTGTTCTGTCTCCGCCATCTAATATTGTTACCCTGATTATTTGCTTGCATAATTGCAGTTTCCTCAGTATACAGTATTGATATATTCATGCCTTTATTCATCTGTGATGCTTTGGCTCCCTCTAGCGGTCAGAGTTATGTTGGCAGTTCAATCTTGTTTTTGTATTATCCATGTCTGATTCTCCTCCTCCTTTGCAATGCATTATGGTAGCTCAGCCTCCATTTCCCTCCATTTTTCCTTTCACTTTCTTCAGTTTGCCTTCAAGGAAAGACGCTTCACTTCATCCCCCTTGCGATTGCATTGCCGGTATGTCTTTATGCTTCCTATAGATATTCCTGCTCTATATTAGCTTAGTTTAACCAGTTGTACTCCCAGTTTAGTCACTAGCTTTCTAAATGTTATGCATAATGTATATCATGTGTATTATGTATCTGTTCTATGCCATGCACTGATTCTATGTATATCATTGTTCACAGTTTCACCGCATCAATATACAACTACGTTTAATAAAGCACAGACTCAACCACAGTCTCCTTATTGGACCCCGGTATAGCGGTTTAGCTGACTGTATAGCTACGTATGAGCCTGCCTCAGCTAGTGAGGACAGAACAGTGAAACGGCAGCCATCCAACTAGTGGGATTCAAGTCACCGGCTACTCAGAGACTAAATACAACTACAGCAATCTCTGCACAGCCAAGCACTTTCCCAAGACACCATGTCTCACAAATCGCATAGGACAAGATCTGTTACTTCCGTCTCCTCAAAGACAACATCAGCAGCGCTGTCGCCATTGCCCATGCAAATGCTGAAGCTGCCAAAATACGAGCGAGCTTTGCTGACCAAGAGATGCAACTTAAATTAGAAAAAGCACGCATAGATGAAGAGAGAGCCGATCAAAAGAGAAGGTCGCAGTTAGAGAAGGCACGTGTGAATGCCGCCTTAGAAAGCCTAGCAGCAAAAAGGGAAGCTGCCGCAGCCCTCGCCGAAGCAGAATCGCTAGAAGCCGCGCAAAATCTCAAGCTGCATAGCCAAAGCAGTACGTCGAGTCTGGAGTTTCCACTGCAAGACTCACCACAACGCACATCTCAGTATGTTAATGACCTTCCTGATCCAAACTATAACCCTGAACCAGTACCAAAACCAGAATACGACACCTCCAGCGAAGTGAGTGAGAGTCGTCACGAGGCTCAGGACAGAAACAAACTCGAAAATGTGAGGCAAAACAACTCTGCTAATGACTACCTTGCCCCTCATCAGGTAACCAACGTGGATCACCCTGCTGACACACCGTACATCAAACCGAAGCAATACGACACCGGCTGGCGCCACCCTGAGGACACTAACAGGTACGAACGCACCTCACATCATTATCAGGGCGACCCATCACCAGTATACTCTGCTGACAACCGGTTCACGACAGAATTTGCCAAGTTCTTCACACGACGTGAACTGGTTGCCAAGGGACTCATGAAATTCACTGACCGAGCTGAAGGTTACAGAGCTTGGAAAGCTTCCTTCCAAAATGTCATTAGAGACTTGGGGCTACAACACAGGGAAGAGATAGACCTGTTAGTCAAATACCTGGGAGAAGAGTCAGTCAAACACGCAGTAAGGATCAGAGACATTAATATAAACCGCCCTGAGACTGGCCTCAAAGAGATCTGGAAAAGGCTGGATGAGTGTTACGGCTCAGCAGAAGTAATAGAAAGAGCCTTGTTCAAAAGAATCGATGACTTTCCTAAAATATCTAACAAAGGTCTCCAGAAACTTAGAGAGCTAAACGACTTGCTAAAGGAAGTCCAAGTTGCCAAATACGAGGACGACCTACAGGGACTTGCATTTCTCGACACAGCCAGAGGTGTTAACCCTATAGTCCAGAAGTTGCCCTACAATCTACAGGAGAGGTGGCTCACACATGGTTCCACGTACAAATACAAACACAGCGTTCCATTCCCTCCCTTCTCCGTTTTTGTAGACTTCATACACCAACAAGCAAAAATTAGAAACGATCCCAGCTTTGACTTTGCAATACCATATGCCACACCGTCACCACCTGCAAATCCACGCAGAACATCTGTGGCAGTACACAAGACTTATGTTTCTTCTCCAGGTTCTAATTACAGGTCTGCTGACTGCTCCCAATCAGAGACAAAGGTGCAGGACCCTGACAAGCAGTGCCCACTTCATCAGAAGCCTCATCCTCTCCTGAAATGCAGAGCCTTCAGAGGAAAATCTATGCCAGATCGCAGAAGCTTCCTGAATGAAAACGGTATCTGCTACAAGTGCTGCTCGTCCACAGCTCATCTCGCCAAGGATTGCAAGGTCAGTGTAAAATGCACAGAATGTGGCACCACAGATCATAACACCGCTCTACACCCTGGCCCAGCTCCATGGAGTACACAAAACACGCCTGCTGACAGTGAGCATGGCGGGGAGGAAAGGAACACTGATACAGCTACGCCAGAGATCACTTCACAATGTACCGAGGTCTGCAAAGGGACAATAGACAGTAGGTCCTGTTCAAAAATATGCCTCGTCAAAGTATACCCGAAGGGCCATAGAGACCAAGCTGTAAGACTGTATGCTATCTTAGATGACCAAAGTAATCGATCCTTGGCTAGATCAACGTTCTTTGACCTATTCAACATCAAAGGGCCAAGCACTCCCTACTCCTTAAAGACGTGTGCAGGTACTGTGACAACAGCAGGCAGGAAAGCTACTGACTACCAGATCGAGTCTTTAGACGGACAATTCTGCCTACCACTACCTACGATCATCGAATGTAACCAGATCCCAGACAACAGATCTGAAATCCCTACGCCAGATGTAGCAATCCATCACGCTCACTTAAAACAAATAGCACACCTTATACCGGAACTCGACCATCAGGCCCAGATAATTCTGCTGTTGGGGAGAGATATCCTACAGGTTCATAAAGTGAGACGTCATATCAACGGACTCCACAATGCTCCCTATGCCCAAAGGCTAGACCTAGGATGGGTCATAATTGGCAACGTATGCTTGGGACGCATGCACGCCCCATCTTCTGTGACAAGCATGCTGACAAATACATTGGAGAAAGGACGTCCATCTCTGTTTCAACCTTGTAACAATGAGTTCCATGTCAGGGAACTGCCACACAGCATCCAACTACCTGATCATTTAATAGACTTTACTCACGACAGCAGTATAGTGTCAGGAAGCTATGAGGATCAGTTAGGGGGCACAGTCTTCCAGAGAACTAAGCAGGACAACCAAGTGGCAATGTCGGTAGAGGACAAGTTGTTCTTAGAGGTAATGGACAAGGGACTCGTTAAAGATGAGACCAACAGCTGGGTCGCACCTCTTCCCTTCAAAACCCACAGACCACGTCTACCGAACAACAGAAATCAGGCATTACAACGTTTCTCCTCTCTCATTCGTAATCTGCAAAAGAAACCAGAGATGAAAGATCACCTTTTCTCCTTCATGTCAAAGATTTTTGAAAACCGTCACGCAGAACTAGCTCCCACTCTCAAAGACTCTGAAGAATGCTGGTTCCTACCCATGTTCGGAGTATACCACCCTAAGAAACCAGGCCAGATCAGAGTCGTGTTTGATTCCAGTGCTAAATTTAATGATGTCTCCCTGAATGACGTTCTGCTGACAGGACTAGACCTCAATAACAAACTACTGGGTGTACTTATGCGCTTCCGTAAGGATTCCATTGCCTTCATCGCTGACATCCAGCAAATGTTCCATTGTTTCCTTGTGAGAGAGAGACAGGAACTTCCTAAGATTCTTCTGGTACAGAGACAATGATCCTACTAAAGAAGTCACAGAGTATCGCATGAGAGTGCACATCTTTGGCAACAGTCCTTCACCTGCAGTCGCCATTTACGGACTCAAAAGGTCAGCTCAGGAAGGAGAACCAGAATACGGAGCAGATGTCAGACAATTCATAGAAAAGGACTTTTATGTCGACGACTGTCTAAAAGCCATGCCTTCAAATGAGACTGCCATCAGTCTTCTCAGGAGAGCTCAGGACATGCTTGCCTGCTCGAACCTTAGGCTTCATAAAATAGCCTCAAACAGCCAAGAACTCATGGAAGCGTTCCCTTCTCAAGACCTATGTAATGGTCTCAGAGACCTGGACCTGGGGTCAGACCCCGCACCAATGCAACGCAGCCTCGGGCTTCTCTGGAATCTACAATCAGACACTTTCACCTTTCAGGTCAGCCAGGAAGAAAGGCCTTTCACACGTAGAGGCGTCCTGTCTACCATCAACAGTCTGTACGACCCCTTGGGTTTCGCAGCTCCTGTTACTATACAAGGCAAGGCCCTACTAAGAGACTTAACTAGGGAAACATCTGACTGGGATGCACCTCTGCCACCTGATAAGAGGATCCAGTGGGAAGAGTGGAAGAACTCGTTAGCGGCACTCTCCAACTTGCATATGCCAAGACCATACACCCCTGTGCCATCTACTGAGATACAGAGCCAAAGACTGTACGTATTTGCAGATGCTTCTATCAAAGCAATTGCCGCTGTTGCCTACCTCAAAACTGTAGACTCCAAATGTCAGTGCCACATTGGTTTCGTCATGGGAAAAGCCAAACTCGCACCACAACCAGAGCACACTATACCCAGATTAGAGCTTTGTGCCGCAGTCTTAACCGTTGAGTTAGCGGAGTTCATCGCATCCGAAATGGATATCGACCTGACACAGGCCAAGTTCTACTCAGACAGCTAAGTAGTCCTGGGATATATCCACAACGAAACCAGGCGATTCTACGTTTATGTCAATAACAGAGTGCTACGAATCAGTTCACCCACAGCAGTGGCATTACATACCCACAGACCAGAATCCCGCAGATCATGCAACTAGAGCAGTTGACGCAAGTCGACTAGGAAGCACAACGTGGCTCTCTGGACCAAAACTATTGTACATTGAGGAATGTTTTCCAGACACCTTCGAACTTGTAGGAGAGGACTCAGATGCTGAAATCCGCCCTCAGGTGTCTACACTACATACAATGACCTCTGTTATCCAGCTTGGATCTTGCAGGTTCGACAGATTCTCAAGTTGGAAGTCACTTACTCGAGCCATTACCTGCCTGACACATATAGCTCGCTCATTCATGGCTACCAGAACTTGTGGCACAGAAAAATGTAAAGGTTGGCATCTTTGTAAAAATACCTACGTTACCTCCGACTTAGAGTTCTCTAGAAATCACATCATCCTCACTGTTCAAAGAGAAACCTACTTGGCAGAAATCCAATGTCTTACTAACAAAGCTCCAATACCAGCGAGCAGCGTATTGAGAAAACTCGACCAATTCATCGACAACAGCGGCCTGCTGAGGGTAGGAGGCCGACTCAAAGAAGCTGAGATGGAGTTTGTGGAGAAATTCCCTCTTATACTTCCCGGAAAATGTCATGTTGCCTACCTAATCGTACAACATTACCACAATCTGGTCAAGCACCAAGGAAGACTATTTCCAGAAGGAGCCATCAGATCTGCTGGCTTGTGGATCATCGGTGCAAAAAGACTCATTAGTAGTGTCATCTACAAATGTGTTACCTACCGTAAGCTTCGTGGTTCAACTCAAACCCAAAAGATGGCTGACCTACCAGCAGATAGACTCAGCCCAGACCCTCCCTTTACTAGCGTTGGTCTCGATGTGTTTGGGCCTTGGTCAGTTGTTACACGTCGTACGAGAGGCGGCCAAGCCAATAGTAAACGTTGGGCAGTCATGTTCACTTGCATGTCAATCAGAGCCGTCCACATAGAGGTCATCGAGTCCCTTGACACGTCAAGCTTCATCAATGCCTTAAGATGTTTTATGGCCATCCGTGATCCTATCAAGCACATACGTTCAGACAGAGGTACTAACTTCGTTGGTGCAGCAAAGGAATTAGGAATACCCTCAAATCTAAACTATAAGACTCTCGAGAGGTTCCTCAGTGACCAAGGCTGCACATGGTCATTCAACCCACCTCACTCTTCACATATGGGAGGTTCTTGGGAACGAATGATTGGTCTAGTACGGAGAATTCTTGACTCCACTCTTCTTCAAGAAGGAGCAGCGAGACTCACCCACGAAAGTCTCATCACCTTCATGGCTGAAGCTGCAGCTATAATTAACGCAAGACCCCTGGTTCCAGTTCCTAACGACCCTGAGGAGCCTTTGTTATTGACTCCAGCTACTTTACTTACCCAGAAAACAGGACTGTCCAGTGCCCCTCCAGGAGGATTCGACGCGAAGGACCTCTACAAGCGCCAATGGAGACAGGTACAAAGTCTTGCAAATACTTTCTGTGACAGGTGGCGCAAACAATATTTGTCTACCCTGCAGCCACGGACGAAGTGGCAATCTACTAAACCTAATCTGAACATAGGTGACCTTGTTCTTGCGAAAGACTGTCAGATTCACCGGAATCAGTGGCCACTTGGTCTAGTTACCGCAACGTTCCCAAGCAAGGACGGCAACGTCCGCAAAGTTGAGCTAAGGATGACCAAGGTAAATGAACCTAAGACATTTTCCAGACCGGTATCTGAACTGGTCCTATTGTTGCCTTCGGAAGAAAGGAGTAGTGACATCCGTTGATGCCAGACGGGGAGTGTTCTGTCTCCGCCATCTAATATTGTTACCCTGATTATTTGCTTGCATAATTGCAGTTTCCTCAGTATACAGTATTGATATATTCATGCCTTTATTCATCTGTGATGCTTTGGCTCCCTCTAGCGGTCAGAGTTATGTTGGCAGTTCAATCTTGTTTTTGTATTATCCATGTCTGATTCTCCTCCTCCTTTGCAATGCATTATGGTAGCTCAGCCTCCATTTCCCTCCATTTTTCCTTTCACTTTCTTCAGTTTGCCTTCAAGGAAAGACGCTTCACTTCATCCCCCTTGCGATTGCATTGCCGGTATGTCTTTATGCTTCCTATAGATATTCCTGCTCTATATTAGCTTAGTTTAACCAGTTGTACTCCCAGTTTAGTCACTAGCTTTCTAAATGTTATGCATAATGTATATCATGTGTATTATGTATCTGTTCTATGCCATGCACTGATTCTATGTATATCATTGTTCACAGTTTCACCGCATCAATATACCACTACGTTTAATAAAGCACAGACTCAACCACAGTCTCCTTATTGGATTAGCGGTTTAGCTGACTGTATAGCTACGTATGAGCCTGCCTCAGCTAGTGAGGACAGAACATATACGATAAAAACTATTTTATGGAAAAAATAATTATTTTTTTTGGCATCGCTTTATTCTCAGGACTATAACTTTTTTATTTTTTTGCTGATGATGCTGTATGGCAGCTCGTTTTTTGCGGGACAAGATGACGTTTTTAGCGGTACCAGGGTTATTTATATCCGTCTTTTTGGTCGCGTGCTATTCCACTTTTTGTTTGGCGGCATTATAATAAAGCGTTGTTATTTGCCTCGCCTTTTTTTTTACGGTGTTCACTGAAGGGGTTAACTAGTGGGACAGTTTTGTAGGTTGGGTCGCTACTGACGCTGCGATACTAAATATGTGCACTTTTATTTATTTTTTTTATTTAGATAAAGGAATGTATTTATGGAAACAATTTTTTTTTTACTTTATAACTTTGTCCCAGGGGGGCATCATGATATAAGGTCTGATCGCTGACTTGACACTTTGCAATGGACTGTGCCCGATCAGCGATCTGACGTGCCCTGCTCCTGGCTTACAGGCGACTGCTCTGAGCAGGCGCTTGTAAGCCACCTCCCTGCAGGACCCGGAAGTAGCCCCGCGGCCATTTTGGATCCGGGGCCTGCAGGGAGGAAACGCTTGGTACATGGTGAGCACATCGCCTTGTACCGATCGTCTCAGGGAAGCCCGCAAGGAGCCCCCTCCCTGCGCGATGCTTCCCTGTACCGCCAGAAAACTGAGATCATGTTTGATCGCAGTGTGCCGGGGGTTAATGTGCCGGGGGCGGTCCGTGACCGCTCCTGGCACATAGTGCCAGATGTCAGCTGCGATAGTCAGCTGACACCCTGCCGCGATTGGCCGCGCTCCCCCCATGAGTGCAGCCGATCGCTATGACGTTTTATCCAGTCACTGGGTATTAAGTCCCAGGTCACCTGGACGGGATAGTACGTCATATGGGGTTAAGGGGTTAAACATGAGCAAAAAAACAAGGCACACAGGTACATAAGGAGGGAGGACCCTGCCCGCGAGGGCTCACAGTCTGCAGGGGATGGGTGAGAATACAGGAGGAGAGAGGACCCTGCCCGCGAGGGCTCACAATCTACAAGGGATGGGTGAGGATACAGGAGGAGAGAGGACCCTGCCCGCAAAGGCTCACAGTCTACAAGGGATGGGTTAGAATACAGGATAGAGGACCCTGCCCGCGAGGGCTCACAATCTACAAGGGATGGGTGAGAATACAGGAGGAGAGAGGACCCTGCCCGCGAAGGCTCACAATCTACAAGGGATGGGTGAGGATACAGGAGGAGAGAGGACCCTGCCCGCGAGGGCTCACAATCTACAAGGGATGGGTGAGGATACAGGAGCAGAGAGGACCCTGCCCGCGAGGGCTCACAATCTACAAGGGATGGGTGAGGATACCGGAGAGAGGACCCTGCCCGCGAGGGCTCACAGTCTACAAGAGATGGGTGAGAATACAGGAGAGAGGACACTGCCCGCGAGGGCTCACAGTCTACAAGGGATCGGTGAGGATACAGGAGGAGAGAGGACCCTGCCCGCGAGGTCTCACAGTCTACAAGAGATGGGTGAGAATACAGGAGAGAGGACACTGCCCGCGAGGGCTCACAGTCTACAAGGGATGGGTGAGGATACAGGAGGAGAGTGGACCCTGCCCGCGAGGGCTCACAGTCTACAAGAGATGGGTGAGAATACAGGAGAGAGGACCCTGCCCGCGAGGGCTCACAGTCTACAAGGGATGGGTGAGAATACAGGAGGAGAGAGGACCCTGCCCGCGAGGGATCACAATCTACAAGGGATGGGTGAGAATACAGGAGGAGAGAGGACCCTGCCTGCGAGGGCTCACAATCTACAAGGGATGGATGAGAATACAGGAGGAGAGGGTAGAGCTGGTTGTGCAGCGGTTCAGTAGGTTAAGATTATAGTGAATAGAGGGTCGGGACATCATAGAGAATGGGGGGTGGGGAGACTAGAGTGAAGAACGTGGTGAGATTACAGTGAATAGAGGGTGGGGGAGGGGAGATTATAGTAAACAGAGGGTGGGGGAGGGGAGGTTCTAGTGAATAAAGGGTGGGGAGATTATAGTGAATAGGTGGTGGGGAGATTATAGCGAATAGAGGGTGGGGGGTTTATAGTGAATAGGTGAGGGTAGATTATAGTGAAGAGGGTGGGGGATTATAGTGAATAGGGGGTGGGGAGATTATAGTGAATAGGGGGTGGGGATATTATAGTGAATAGGGGGTGGAGATATTATAGTGAATAGGGGGTGGAGATATTATAGTGAATAGAGTGTGGGGAGATTATAGTGAATAGTGGGTGGGGAGATTATAGTGAATAGGGGGTGGGGAGATTATAGTGAATAGGGGGTGGGGATATTATAGTAAATAGGGGGTGGGGATATTATAGTGAATAGAGTGTGGGGAGATTATAGTGAATAGGGGGTGGGGAGATTATAGTGAATAGGGGGTGGGGAGATTATAGTGAATAGGGGGTGGGGAGATTATAGTGAATAGAGTGTGGGGAGATTATAGTGAATAGAGGGTGGGGGGATTATAGTGAATAGAGTGTGGGGAGATTATAGTGAATAGAGGGTGGGGGATTCTAGTGAATAGAGGGTGGGGAGATTATAGTGAATAGAGGGTGGGGAGATTATAGTGAATAGGTAGTGGGAGATTATAGTGAATAGGGGGTGGGGAGATTATAGTGAATAGAGTGTGGGGAGATTATAGTGAATAGGGGTTGGGGGGATTATAGTGAATAGAGGGTGGTGGATTATAGTGAATAGAGGATGGGGAGATTATAGTGAATAGGTAGTGGGGGATTATAGTGAATAGTGGGTGGGGAGATTATAGTGAATAGGGGGTGGGGAGATTATAGTGAATACGGGGTGGGGAGATGATAGTGAATAGAGGGTGAGGAGATTGTGGGGAGAATATAGTAAATGTCATGATCCAGACAGGGTTTTGGGTCTTGCCTCTCCTTTCCTGGTCTGGCCAGGAGCTAACTTTCTCTGCCTTGTTCCGGTGTCGGGTCTGCTATTTCTCTGCGCTGCATCCTGCAGGCAGTGCCAGTTATATTTCCAGTGTACGGCGTGTGTAGCTGGCTCTGGTGAAACCACGATTTGTCCTGCTGCGTTTAGCTGTATTTGGCTGTGTCTGTTTTCTCCTTTCTTACCACCCCGACTCTGCGTGTCCCTGTGTGTTTGGATTCCCCGGTACTCGACTCTGCTTTGGCTCTGACCCAATTTTCTCTCCTCCTTCTGCAATGGACTGGTAATGACTTTTTGGTGCTCCTCTGACTCTGTGCATGGAATTCCCCTTGGTACTTCCCTACTCTCTGGTATCGACCTGGCTTGTCTGACTATTCTGCTGCCACTTGGTGGTAGCCTCGCTGCAGTTCTGCTGGTCTGTTCTGAGCAGGATTTCAGCCCTCTGCTGCCATCTAGTGGAGTGTATATTTACCTGCAGTGCTGCAGCGTGACTGAATAGGGGAGATTACAGTGAATAGAGGGTGGGGAGATTATAGTGAATAGGAGGTGGGGAGATTATAGTGAATAGAGGGTGGGGAGGTTATAGTGAATTGGGAGTGAGATTATAGTGAATTGGGGTGGGGATATAGTGATTAGAGGGTTGGGAGATTATAGTGAATAGACGGTGTGGGATTATAGCTAATAGGGGGTGGGGAGATTATCGTGAATAGGGGGTGGGGAGATTACAGTGAATAGATGGTTGGGAGATTATAGTGAACTAGATTGTGGCCCGATTCTAACGCATCGGGTATTCTAGAATATGCATGTCCCCGTAGTATATGGACAATGATGATTCCAGAATTCGCGGCAGATTGTGCCCGTCGCTGATTGGTCGAGTCAACCTTTATGACATCCTCGTCGCCATGGCAACCATTATGACATCTACGTCGATACTGTGCCCGTCGCTGGATCAGATACGTGGGATTTCTACGTCCTTTATGACATCATCGTCGCTGTGCCCGTCGTTGATTGGTCTGGCCTGGCAGCCTCGACCAATCAGAGACCCGGGATTTCCAGGACAGACGGACAGAAAGACAGACAGACAGATGGAAAAACCCTTAGACAATTATATATATATATATATATAGATAGAGTGTGGAGATTATAGTGAATAGAGGGTGGGGACATTATTGTGAACAGGGGGTGGGGAAATTATAGTGAATAGGGGGATTATAGTGAATAGAGGGTGGGGTGATTATTGTGAACAGGGGGTGGGGAAATTATAGTGAATAGGGGGATTATAGTGAATAGAGGGTGGGGAGATTATAGTAAATAGGGGGTGGGGAGATTATAGTAAATAGGGGGTGGGGAGATTATAGTGAATAGAGGGGGGGGATTATAGTAAATGTCATGATCTAGACCAGGTTTTGGGTCTTCTCTCTCCTTTCCTGGTCTGGTCATGGGTTAACTTTATCTGCCTTGTTCCGGTGTCGGGTCTGCTATTTCTCTGCGCTGCATCCTGCAGGCAGTGCCAGTTATATTTCCTGTGTACGGCGTGTGTAGCTGGCTCTGGTGAAACCCTGATTTGTCCTGCTGCGTTTTGCTGTTTTTGGCTGTGTCTGTTCTCTCCTCTCTTCCCGCTTCGAATCTGCGTGTCCCTGTGTGTTTGGATTCCCCGGTACTCGACTCTGCATTGGCTCTGACTCGATTTTCTCTCCTCTTTCTAGTACTTCTGCTATGGACTGGTAATGACCTTTTGGCGCTCCTCTGAGTGTCTGCTTGGAATTCCCCTTGGTACTTCCCTACTCTCTGGTATCGACCTGGCTTGTCTGACTATTCTGCTGCCACTTGGTGGTAGCCTCGCTGCAGTTCTGCTGGTCTGTTCTGAGGATTTCAGCCCTCTGCTGCCATCTAGTGGAGTTTGTATTTACCTGCAGTGCTGCAGCGTGACAGAATAGGGGTGGGGAGATTATAGTGATTAGAGTGTGGGAAGATTATAGTGAATAGAGGGTGGGGAGATTATAGTGAATAGGGGGTGGGGGATTATAGTGAATAGGGAGTGGGAGATTATAGTGAATAGATGGTGGGGAGATTATAGTGAATAGATGGTGGGAAGATTATAGTAAATAGAGGGTGGGGAGATTATAGTGAATAGAGGGTGGGGAGATTATAGTGAATAGGGGGTGGGGAGATTATAGTGAATAGAGGGTGGGGAGATTATAGTGAATAGACAATGGGGGATTATAGTGAATAGGGGGTGGGGGATTGTAGTGAATAGAGGGTGGGGGATTATAGTGAATAAATGGTGGGGGATTATAGTGAATAGAGGGTGGGGGATTATAGTGAATAGAGGGTGGAGAGATTATAGTGAATAGAGGGTGGGGGATTATAGTGAATAGTGGGTGGGGAGATTATAGTGAATAGAGGGTGGGGGATTATAGTGAATAGAGGGTGGGGGATTATAGTGAATAGAGGGTGGGGAGATTATAGTGAATAGTGGGTGGGGGATTATAGTGAACAGAGGGTGGGGGATTATAGTGAACAGAGGGTGGGGAGATTATAGTGAATAGAGGGTGGGGGATTATAGTGAATAGTGGGTGGGGAGATTATAGTGAATGGGGGTGGGGAGATTATAGTGAATAGAGGGTGGGGAGATTATAGTGAATATAGTAACATAGTAAGGCCGAAAAAAAGACATTTGTCCATCCAGTTCAGCCTATATTCCATCATAATAAATCCCCAGATCTACGTCCTTCTACAGAACCTAATAATTGTATGATACAATATTGTTCTGCTCCAGGAAGACATCCAGGCCTCTCTTGAACCCCTCGACTGAGTTCGCCATCACCACCTCCTCAGGCAAGCAATTCCAGATTCTCACTGCCCTAACAGTAAAGAATCCTCTTCTATGTTGGTGGAAAAACCTTCTCTCCTCCAGACGCAAAGAATGCCCCCTTGTGCCCGTCACCTTCCTTGGTATAAACAGATCCTCAGCGAGATATTTGTATTGTCCCCTTATATACTTATACATGGTTATTAGATCGCCCCTCAGTCGTCTTTTTTCTAGACTAAATAATCCTAATTTCGCTAATCTATCTGGGTATTGTAGTTCTCCCATCCCCTTTATTAATTTTGTTGCCCTCCTTTGTACTCTCTCTAGTTCCATTATATCCTTCCTGAGCACCGGTGCCCAAAACTGGACACAGTACTCCATCTGTGGTCTAACTAGGGATTTGTACAGAATAGGGGGTGGAGAGATTATAGTGAATAGAGGGTGGGGAGATTATAGTGAATAGGAGGTGGGGAGATTATGATGTGTAGGGGGTGGGGAGATTATAGTGAATAGAGGGTGGGGAGATTATAGTGAATAGAGGGTGGGGGATTATAGTGAATAGAGGGTGGGGAGATTACAGTGAATAGAGGGTGGGGAGATTACAGTGAATAGAGGGTGGGGATATTATAGTGAATAGGGGGGTGGGGAGATTATAGTGAATAGAGGGTGGGGAGATTATAGTGAATAGAGGGTGGGGGAGATTATAGTGAATAGAGGGTGGGGGGATTATAGTGAATAGAGGGTGGGGGGATTATAGTGAATAGAGGGTGGGGGGATTATAGTGAATAGAGGGTGGGGGGATTATAGTGAACAGAGGGTGGGGAGATTACAGTGAATAGAGGGTGGGGAGATTACAGTGAATAGAGGGTGGGGGATTATAGTGAATAGGGGGTGGGGAGATTATAGTGAAGAGGGTGGGGAGATTATAGTGAATAGGGGGTGGGGAGATTATAGTGAATAGGGGTTGGGGAGATTATAGTGAATAGAGGGTGGGAAGATTATAGTGAATAGGAGGTGGGGAGATTATAGTGAATAGGAGGTGGGGAGATTATGATGAGTAGGGGGTGGGGAGATTATAGTGAATAGAGGGTGGGGAGATTACAGTGAATAGAGGGTGGGGGATTATAGTGAATAGGAGGTGGGGAGATTATAGTGAATAGAGGGTGGGGAGATTATAGTGAATAGGAGGTGGGGAGATTATGATGAGTAGGGGGTGGGGAGATTATAGTGAATAGAGGGTGGGGAGATTACAGTGAATAGAGGGTGGGGGATTATAGTGAATAGAGGGTGGGGGATTATAGTGAATAGAGGGTGGGGGATTATAGTGAATAGGGGGTGGGGAGATTATAGTGAATAGAGGGTGGGGAGATTACAGTGAATAGAGGGTGGGGGATTATAGTGAATAGAGGGTGGGGGATTATAGTGAATAGGGGGTGGGGAGATTATAGTGAAGAGGGTGGGGAGATTATAGTGAATAGGGGGTGGGGAGATTATAATGAGTAGATGACGGGGGCTTCCCAGGTGCTACACTGCAATTCTGTATTCTCCAGGAAAGCTCCAGGCCGTGGATGAGCTGCACCAATGGTGAAACACATGCAGTGATCCCTGCCTCATCCAGTGAATACTCTGCCCATCCAGTGATCTTTCCCTCCTGCGAAGACCCCGCCTCTTCGTGATGACTCCGCCCCTACAACACTTTTTTGCCCGGTCCTCGCAGTTCTCTCGTGGAGGAGAGGGTCACAGGATGGAACATTTGTCCGGAAAGTGAACAAAGATTAAATAAGACAAAGTTCTGGATAAAATTAAAATTTATATTATATGAAATCACAAGAAATGAGAAAGAAGCACTTAAAGGGCCGGTAACCCTGTAGTTCGCGGCTCAGATCAGTGCTGGAGGGTAATAACAGCAGTGGCTGATATCAGTCACATCTACATGGGGACGTGCCATAACGTCAACATAACGGGGGCAGGGAGGTTCCTACACGTCACCGTACAGCAGACACGATATGGCTGGTAGCAGAGAGCAATAGCTTGAATGTATGAATGACTGTAGGGATTGTGTCAGGTTGTGTGCGCTGCTGCAGAACCAGACAACCCATGGAGTCATGACGTACGAAGGAAAGTCCCATGGGTCTACTCCTGTGCAATCTCTAAGATTGGGCCGAACGAGACCTTCAGCTCACATTCCCGACCAGCGAGTATGTGACCCCAGGAGCGGGGGCAACATCATGCGGTGTGGGAAGGGGCACGAGCTGTAGACCTCAGAAACAGGACATGGGCCGTCGACCTCAAGAAGCAGGGCATGGTCTGGCAACCCCAAGAGGATGGGCACGGGTCAATGACCCTCAGAAGCGGAGCGTGGTCCGGCGTCCCTCAGAGGATGGGTACATGTCAGTGGGGCACGGGCCAGCAAGTAAGTGATCCCAGGGCATCATTCGGTGCGGGGTATGGGCCGGCAACCTCCAGCAGAGGGTCACAGACCAGCTTGGGCGGTTCCTCAACACAGAAATTATCAATGCTGTACAGGATATAATGGGTGTGAATACTTGTGCAATGCTCCCGTCTCCATGTACATGTGGGCCGCACTCACTGCCGGAGACTGCCGGTGAATATATGAGGGGCAGGCGGTGACAGAACGCACAGTGTGCACGGAGACTAAAAACAGCTGGTGACCGGAAATATAACAATATTCTCTAGTTATGATTGTCAGAGCCGGATGTGAGCAGGCGGGGCCGGGGGGCCGCAATGTGACAGTCAGCCGCCGTCCATGGGATAAGGTGACGCTCGCTCCCTCCGATCAGCACCAGATAACGCCAGAGGCGCAGATGTGGCCGGACCCTCCAAACTGACCTCATTTTTCACGTTCTGCCTTTTCAGTCGGCAACAATTATAAACATTCCACAGGTTGTTACATATTAGGGACAAATCCATGAAGTTCTTGTGGCTCCTCAATATTCCCATCAGCGCGGCCCCCAAGTCTCCATGCACCGGACCCCAAGTCTCCAGACTTCTGCCCCTTATTCTCCTTCTCCACTTTCCAGCCCCAAATTCTCCACACATTGGAGCGTGGAGGATAAGGGGCCGGAGTCTGGAGAATAAGGGGCCGGAGTCTGGAGAATAAGGGGCCGGAGTCTGGAGAATAAGGGGCCGGAGTCTGGAGAATAAGGGGCCGGAGTCTGGAGAATAAGGGGCCGGAGTCTGGAGAATAAGGGGCCGGAGTCTGGAGAATAAGGGGCCGGAGCGTGGCGAATAAGGGGCTGGAGCGTGGCGAATAAGGGGCCGGAGCGTGGAGAATAAGGGGCAGGAGCGTGGAGAATAAGGGGCAGGAGCGTGGAGAATAAGGGGCAGGAGCGTGGAGAATAAGGGGCAGGAGCGTGGAGAATAAGGGTCCGGAGCGTGGAGAATAAGGGGCAGGAGTGTGGAGAATAAGGGGCAGGAGTGTGGAGAATAAGGGGCCGGAGCGTGGAGAATAAGGGGCCGGAGTCTGGAGAATAAGGGGCAGGAGCGTGGAGAATAAGGGGCCGGAGCGTGGAGAATAAGGGGCCGGAGTCTGGAGAATAAGGGGCCGGAGTGTGGAGAATAAGGGGCAGGAGTGTGGAGAATAAGGGGCAGGAGTCTGGAGAATAAGGGGCCGGAGTGTGGAGAATAAGGGACAGGAGCGTGGAGAATAAGGGGCCACGCTGAAGGGAATACTGGGGTGTCACAGAGACTTCATGGATTGATCACTAATATGTAACAAAATGCAGAATGTTTAGAATTGTCCGTCACTAACCATAGAAACAGTTGACTGAAGAGGGAAAATGTGTGCGGAAACTTTTGTCCAGGACTGTAATAATGCTGGTTGCTACGGTTACAGCACCTGCGTCCCCCGTGACAGGCTGAGGTTGTAGTGTATGGATATTAGTGTCATGACACGGGGACTTTGAAGGGTTATACAGGACAGGACAGAAGGGTCACTTCTCGGACAGCAGCACCTCAGGGGTTGGGCTATACCCCCTTAGGGGTGGGGTTATGGTGATCACAACTGAAGTTCACCCTCCTCTAATACAATATTAAATTATATAGAAAATTTTTAGATAAAAATATATCTCTTAAAATGCAGAAAACTGTCAGGAAGACCCAGCGGGCACAGAGTCTGGATCCCGGAAACCACCATACAAAAATAGGTTCTCTGGTCAAGGACCCGGGGCCCTTTATAACCCTATCAGAATGTTTGGTAGTCACATGACCCGGCAGCATGGTCTCTTCTCAGCCGGGGTGGTGTCCTCCGCGGGGGCGATGAGCTTCAGTAATGGGGGCTCCCCGCTGGCATTAGTGTAATAGACTGAGTCAGGGGACGTTATCTCTGAGGGGTCCAGCTCCTGTGCTGGGGGCCCCGGGCTGGGCAGCGGAGGGGCATGCTTGTGCACCTTGGCTGCTGCCCGCTGTCGCTTCAGTTCTGCCAGCGTGTGGTGGGAGCGCTCATGGCTCAGGTCCGGGCAGAGCTCGGCCTGGGTGGCCAGCTGGTAAGACATGCTGCGGTCCAGGCGCTTGGAGAAGGTGTGCTTAGGGGTGGATCGCACACTACCGTTCTGCTGTGACAAAGATGCCGGAGCTGCCCCAGCTGCGCCATTCTTCTGGTCATCTTCTCTCTCATTAACCTCAACTTTCTGAGGCTCGGCTTCCAGCTACCAAAAAGGAGAGAAAGCAGTAAGACGCGGCGGAGAAGCCACAAAGATGTCTGCAGGGTCAGCAGCCTCCCTATTATCGTCCAGTGAGGTCAGCAGTCATCTCATTATCAGAGGGTGGGGTCAGCAGTCATCTCATTATCAGAGGGTGGGGTCAGCAGTCATCTCATTATCAGAGGGTGGGGTCAGCAGTCATCTCATTATCAGAGGGTGGGGTCAGCAGTCATCTCATTATCAGAGGGTGGGGTCAGCAGTCATCTCATTATCAGAGGGCGGGGTCAGCAGTCATCTCATTATCAGAGGGCGGGTCAGAAGTCATCTCAGAGGGCGGGGTCAGCAGTTATCTCGTTATCAGAGGGCGGGGTCAGCAGTCATTTCATTATTAGAGTTAAGAGAATTTGATCAGGTCCCTGCATATTCGGCAAGCCATAGCGATTGCCGTATATGCTGCAGAGGGAACCTGGAAACATGGAGCGTGCTGACCGATCAGCTATCCGGGGCTACAGCTGCATGTGTTGCGGCTGTGTTACAGCCACAGCACATGCAAGGAGAGCCCAACACACAAGCTGTCACACATGCAACTGCGGCATCGGACAGCTGATCAGCCGGCACGCTCCATGTATCCGGGTTCCCTCTGCAGCTTATTCTGCAAGCGCTATAACTTACTGAATAAGCAGGGACCCGATCAAATTCGCTCAACTCCACTCATCATCATTACAGGGTGGGGCCCGCAGTCTCCCCATTATCATTACAGGGCAGGGCTCGCAGTCTCCCCATTATCATTACAGGGCAGGGCTCACAGTCCCCCCATTATCATTACAGGGCAGGGCCCGCAGTCTCACCATTATCATTACAGGGCAGGGCCCGCAGTCTCCCCATTATTATAGAGCAGGGCCCGCAGTCCCACCATTATCATTACAGGGCAGGGCCCGCAGTCTCCCCATTATCATTACAGAGCAGGGCCCGCAGTCTCCCCATTATCATTACAGGGCAGGGCCCGCAGTCTCCCCATTATCATTACAGGGCAGGGCTCGCAGTCTCCCCATTATCATTACAGGGCAGGGCTCACAGTCCCCCCAATATCATTACAGGGCAGGGCCCGCAGTCTCATCATTATCATTACAGGGCAGGGCCCGCAGTCTCCCCATTATCATTACAGAGCAGGGCTCGCAGTCTCCCCATTATCATTACAGAGCAGGGCCCGCAGTCTCCCCATTATCATTACAGAGCAGTTCCCGCAGTCTCCCCATTATCATTACAGAGCAGGGCCCGGAGTCCCCCCATTATCATTACAGAGCAGGGCCCGCAGTCTCCCCATTATCATTACAGAGCAGGGCCCGCAGTCCCCCCATTATCATTACAGAGCAGGGCCCGAAGTCTCCCCATTATCATTACAGAGCAGGGCCCGCAGTCTCCCCATTATCATTACAGGGCAGGGCTCGCAGTCTCCCCATTATCATTACAGGGCAGGGCCCACAGTCCCCCCATTATCATTACAGGGCAGGGCCCGCAGTCTCCCCATTATCATTACAGAGCAGGGCCCGCAGTCTCCCCATTATCATTACAGGGCAGGGCTCGCAGTCTCCCCATCATTACAGGGCAGGGCCCGCAGTCTCCCCATTATCATTACAGGGCAGGGCCCGCAGTCTCCCCATTATTACAGAGCAGGGCAGGGACCGCAGTCTCCCCATTATCATTACAAAGCAGGGCTCGCAGTCTCCCCATTATCATTACAGAGCAGGGCCCGCAGTCTCCCCATTATCATTACAGAGCAGGGCTCGCAGTCTCCCCATTATCATTACAGGGCAGGGCCCGCAGTCTCCCCATTATCATTACAGAGCAGGGCCCGCAGACTCCCCATTATCATTACAGGGCAGGCCCCGCAGTCTCCCCATTATCATTACAGGGCAGGGCCCACAGTCTCCCCATTATCATTACAGGGCAGGGCTCGCAGTCTCCCCATTATCATTACAGGGCAGGGCCCGCAGTCTCCCCATTATCATTACAGGGCAGGGCCCGCAGTCTCCCCATTATTACAGAGCAGGGCAGGGCCCGCAGTCTCCCCATTATCATTACAAAGCAGGGCTCGCAGTCTCCCCATTATCATTACAGAGCAGGGCCCGCAGTCTCCCCATTATCATTACAGGGCAGGGCTCGCAGTCTCCCCATTATCATTACAGGGCAGGGCCCGCAGTCTCCCCATTATCATTACAGAGCAGGGCCCGCAGACTCCCCATTATCATTATAGGGCAGGGCCCGCAGTCTCCCCATTATCATTACAGGGCAGGGCCCGCAGTCTCCCCATTATCATTACAGGGCAGGGCCCGCAGTCTCCGCATTATCATTACAGGCAGGGCCCGCAGTCTCCCCATTATCATTACAGAGCAGGGCTCGCAGTCTCCACATTATTACAGGGCAGGGCCCGCAGTCTCCCCGTTATCATTACAGGGCAGGGCTCGCAGTCTTCCCATTATCATTACAGGGCAGGGCCCGCAGTCTTTCCATTATCATTACAGGGCAGGGCCCGCAGTCTTTCCATTATCATTACAGGGCAGGGCCCGCAGTCTCCCCATTATTACAGAGCAGGGCAGGGCCCGCAGTCTCCCCATTATCATTACAGGGCAGGGCCCGCAGTCTCCCCATTATCATTACAGGGCAGGGCCCGCAGTCCCCCCATTATCATTACAGGGCAGGGCCCGCAGTCTCTTCATTATCATTACAGAGCAGGGCCCGCAGTCTCCCCATTATCATTACAGGGCAGGGCCCGCAGTCTCCCCATTATCATTACAGGGCAGGCCCCGCAGTCCCCCCATTATCATTACACGGCAGGGCTCGCAGTCTCTTCATTATCATTACAGAGCAGGGCCCGCAGTCTCCCCATTATCATTACAGGGCAGGGCCCGCAGTCTCCCCATTATCATTACAGAGCAGGGCTCGCAGTCTCCCCATTATCATTACAGGGCAGGGCCCGCAGTCTCCCCATTATCATTACAGAGCAGGGCTCGCAGTCTCCCCATTATCATTACAGGGCAGAGCCCGCAGTCTCCACATTATCATTACAGGGCAGGGCTCGCAGTCTCCCCATTATCATTACAGAGCAGGGCTCGCAGTCTCCCCATTATCATTACAGGGCACGGCTCGCAGTCTCCCCATTATCATTACAGGGCAGGGCTCGCAGTCTCCCCATTATCATTACAGGGCAGGGCCCGCAGTCTCACCATTATCATTACAGAGCAGGGCTCGCAGTCTCCCCATTATCATTACAGGGCAGGGCCCGCAGTCTCCCCATTATCATTACAGGGCAGGGCTCGGTCTCCCCATTATCATTACAGAGCAGGGCCCGCAGTCTCCCCATTATCATTACAGGGCAGGGCCCGCAGTCCCCCCATTATCATTACAGGGCAGGGCCCGCAGTCTCCACATTATCATTACAGGGCAGGGCTCGCTGTCTCCCCATTATCATTACAGGGCAGGGCCCGCAGTCTCCACATTATCATTACAGAGCAGGGCTCGCAGTCTCCCCATTATCATTACAGGGCAGCGCCCGCAGTCTCCTCATTATCATTACAGGGCAGGCCCCGCAGTCCCCCCATTATCATTACAGGGCAGGGCTCGCAGTCTCCACATTATCATTACAGGGCAGGGCCCGCAGTCTCCCCATTATCATTACAGAGCAGGGCTCGCAGTCTCCCCATTATCATTACAGGGCAGGGCCCGCAGTCTCCCCATTATCATTACAGAGCAGGGCTCGCAGTCTCCCCATTATCATTACAGGGCAGGGCTCGCAGTCTCCCCATTATCATTACAGAGCAGGGCCCGCAGACTCCCCATTATCATTACAGGGCAGGGCTCGCAGTCTCCCCATTATCATTACAGGGCAGGGCCCGCAGTCTCCCCATTATCATTACAGGGCAGGGCCCGCAGTCTCCCCATTATTACAGAGCAGGGCAGGGCCCGCAGTCTCCCCATTATCATTACAAAGCAGGGCTCGCAGTCTCCCCATTATCATTACAGAGCAGGGCTCGCAGTCTCCCCATTATCATTACAGGGCAGGGCCCGCAGTCTCCCCATTATCATTACAGAGCAGGGCCCGCAGACTCCCCATTATCATTACAGGGCAGGCCCCGCAGTCTCCCCATTATCATTACAGGGCAGGGCCCACAGTCTCCCCATTATCATTACAGGGCAGGGCCCACAGTCTCCCCATTATCATTACAGGGCAGGGCTCGCAGTCTCCCCATTATCATTACAGGGCAGGGCTCGCAGTCTCCCCATTATCATTACAGGGCAGGGCCCGCAGTCTCCCCATTATCATTACAGGGCAGGGCCCGCAGTCTCCCCATTATCATTACAGGGCAGGGCTCGCAGTCTCCCCATTATCATTACAGGGCAGGGCCCGCAGTCTCCCCATTATCATTACAGAGCAGGGCCCGCAGACTCCCCATTATCATTATAGGGCAGGGCCCGCAGTCTCCCCATTATCATTACAGGGCAGGGCCCGCAGTCTCCCCATTATCATTACAGGGCAGGGCTCGCAGTCTCCCCATTATCATTACAGGGCAGGGCCCGCAGTCTCCCCATTATCATTACAGGGCAGGGCTCGCAGTCTCCCCATTATCATTACAGGGCAGGGCCCGCAGTCTCCCCATTATCATTACAGGGCAGGGCTCGCAGTCTCCCCATTATCATTACAGGGCAGGGCCCGCAGTCTCCCCATTATCATTACAGGGCAGGGCTCGCAGTCTCCCCATTATCATTACAGGGCAGGGCCCGCAGTCTCCCCATTATCATTACAGAGCAGGGCCCGCAGACTCCCCATTATCATTATAGGGCAGGGCCCGCAGTCTCCCCATTATCATTACAGGGCAGGGCCCGCAGTCTCCCCATTATCATTACAGGCAGGGCCCGCAGTCTCCCCATTATCATTACAGAGCAGGGCTCGCAGTCTCCCCATTATTACAGAGCAGGGCTCGCAGTCTCCCCGTTATCATTACAGGGCAGCGCCCGCAGTCTTTCCATTATCATTACAGGGCAGGGCCCGCAGTCTCCCCATTATTACAGAGCAGGGCAGGGCCCGCAGTCTCCCCATTATCATTACAGGGCAGGGCCCGCAGTCTCCCCATTATCATTACAGGGCAGGGCCCCAAGTCCCCCCATTATCATTACAGGGCAGGGCCCGCAGTCTCTTCATTATCATTACAGAGCAGGGCCCGCAGTCTCCCCATTATCATTACAGGGCAGGGCCCGCAGTCTCCCCATTATCATTACAGGGCAGGCCCCGCAGTCCCCCCATTATCATTACACGGCAGGGCTCGCAGTCTCTTCATTATCATTACAGAGCAGGGCCCGCAGTCTCCCCATTATCATTACAGGGCAGGGCTCGCAGTCTCCCCATTATCATTACAGGGCAGGGCCCGCAGTCTCCACATTATCATTACAGGGCAGGGCCCGCAGTCTCCCCATTATCATTACAGGGCAGGCCCCGCAGTCCCCCCATTATCATTACACGGCAGGGCTCGCAGTCTCTTCATTATCATTACAGAGCAGGGCCCGCAGTCTCCGCATTATCATTACAGGCAGGGCCCGCAGTCTCCCCATTATCATTACAGGGCAGGGCTCGCAGTCTCCCCATTATCATTACAGGGCAGGGCTCGCAGTCTCCCCATTATCATTACAGGGCAGGGCTCGCAGTCTCCCCATTATCATTACAGGGCAGGCCCCGCAGTCTCCCCATTATCATTACAGGGCAGGGCCCGCAGTCTCCCCATTATCATTGCAGGGCAGGGCTCGCAGTCTCTCCATTATCATTACAGGGCAGGGCCCGCAGTCTCCCCATTATCATTACAGAGCAGGGCCCGCAGTCTCCCCATTATCATTACAGGGCAGGGCCCGCAGTCTCCCCATTATCATTACAGAGCAGGGCCCGCAGTCTCCCCATTATCATTACAGAGCAGGGCCCGCAGTCTCCCCATTATCATTACTGAGCAGGGCTCGCAGTCTCCCCATTATCATTGCAGGGCAGGGCTCGCAGTCTCTCCATTATCATTACAGGGCAGGGCCCGCAGTCTCCCCATTATCATTACAGAGCAGGGCCCGCAGTCTCCCCATTATCATTACAGGGCAGGCCCCGCAGTCTCCCCATTATCATTACAGGGCAGGGCCCGCAGTCTCCCCATTACCATTGCAGGGCAGGGCCCGCAGTCTCCCCATTATCATTACAGGGCAGGGCCCGCAGTCTCCCCATTATCATTACAGGGCAGGGCTCGCAGTCTCCCCATTATCATTACAGGGCAGGGCTCGCAGTCTCCCCATTATCAATACAGAGCAGGGTCCGCAGTCTCCCCATTATCATTACAGAGCAGGGCCCGCAGTCTCCCCATTATCATTACAGGGCAGGGCCCGCAGTCTCCCCATTATCATTACAGAGCAGGGCCCGCAGTCTCCCCATTATCATTACAGGGCAGGGCTCGCAGTCTCCCCATTATCATTACAGGGCAGGGCCCGCAGTCTCCCCATTATCATTACAGGGCAGGGCCCGCAGTCTCCCCATTATCATTACAGGGCAGGGCTCGCAGTCTCCCCATTATCATTACAGAGCAGGGCTCGCAGTCTCCCCATTATCATTACAGGGCAGGGCCCGCAGTCTCCCCATTATCATTACAGGGCAGGGCTCGTAGTCTCCCCATTATCATTACAGGGCAGGGCTCGCAGTCTCCCCATTATCATTACAGGGCAGGGCTCGCAGTCTCCCCATTATCATTACAGGGCAGGGCCCGCATTCTCCCCATTATCATTACAGGGCAGGGCCCGCATTCTCCCCATTATCATTACAGGGCAGGCCCCGCAGTCTCCCCATTATCATTACAGGGCAGGGCCCGCAGTCTCCCCATTATCATTGCAGGGCAGGGCCCGCAGTCTCCCCATTATCATTACAGGGCAGGGCTCGCAGTCTCTCCATTATCATTACAGGGCAGGGCCCGCAGTCTCCCCATTATCAATACAGAGCAGGGTCCGCAGTCTCCCCATTATCATTACAGGGCAGGGCCCGCAGTCTCCCCATTATCATTACAGGGCAGGGCTCGCAGTCTCTCCATTATCATTACAGGGCAGGGCTCGCAGTCTCCCCATTATCATTACAGAGCAGGGCCCGCAGTCTCCCCATTATCAATACAGAGCAGGGTCCGCAGTCTCCCCATTATCATTACAGGGCAGGGCCCGCAGTCTCCCCATTATCATTACAGGGCAGGGCTCGCAGTCTCTCCATTATCATTACAGGGCAGGGCCCGCAGTCTCCCCATTATCATTACAGGGCAGGGCCCGCAGTCTCCCCATTATCATTACAGGGCAGGGCTCGCAGTCTCCCCATTATCATTACAGGGCAGGGCCCGCAGTCTCCCCATTATTACAGGGCAGGGCTCGCATTCTCCCCATTATCATTACAGGGCAGGGCTCGCAGTCTCCCCATTATCATTACAGGGCAGGGCCCGCAGTCTCTTATCATTACAGGGCAGGGCCCGCAGTCTCACCATTATCATTACAGAGCAGGGCTCGCAGTCTCCCCATTATCATTACAGGGCAGGGCCCGCAGTCTCCCCATTATCATTACAGGGCAGGGCTCGCAGTCTCCCCATTATCATTACAGGGCAGGGCCCGCAGTCTCCCCATTATCATTACAGGGCAGGGCTCGCAGTCTCCCCATTATCATTACAGTGCAGGGCTCGCAGTCTCCCCATCATTACAGGGCAGGGCTCGCAGTCTCCCCATTATCATTACAGGGCAGGGCCCGCAGTCCCCCCATTATCATTACAGGGCAGGTCCCGCAGTCTCCCCATTATCATTACAGGGCAGGTCCCGCAGTCCCCCCATTATCATTACAGGGCAGGTCCCGCAGTCTCCCCATTATCACTATAGGGCAGGGCCCGCAGTCCCCCCATTATCATTACAGGGCAGGGCCCGCAGTCTCACCATTATCATTATAGGGCAGGGCCCGCAGTCTCCCCATTATCATTACTGAGCAGGGCTCGCAGTCTCCCCATTATCACTATAGGGCAGGGCTCGCAGTCTCACCATTATCATTATAGGGCAGGGCCCGCAGTCTCCCCATTATCATTACAGGGCAGGGCTCGCAGTCTCCCCATTATCATTACAGGGCAGGGCTCGCAGTCTCCCCATTATCATTACAGGGCAGGGCTCGCAGTCTCCCCATTATCATTACAGGGCAGGGCCCGCAGTCTCCCCATTATCATTGCAGGGCCCGCAGTCTCCCCATTATCATTACAGGGCAGGGCCCGCAGTCCCCCCATTATCATTACAGGGCAGGGCCCGCAGTCTCCCCATTATCATTACAGAGCAGGGCCCGCAGTCTCCCCATTATCATTACAGGGCAGGGCCCGCAGTCTCCCCATTATCATTACAGGGCAGGGCCCGCAATCTCTTATCATTACAGGGCAGGGCTCGCAGTCTCCCCATTATCATTACAGGGCAGGGCCCGCAGTCTCTCCATTATCATTACAGGGCAGGGCCCGCAGTCTCCCCATTATTACAGGGCAGGGCTCGCAGTCTCCCCATTATCATTACTGAGCAGGGCTCGCAGTCTCCCCATTATCATTACAGGGCAGGGCCCGCAGTCTCCCCATTATTACAGGGCAGGGCCCGCAGTCTCTCCATTATCATTACAGTGCAGGGCTCGCAGTCTCCCCATTATCATTACAGGGAAGGGCTCGCAGTCTCTCCATTATCATTACAGGGCAGGGCTCGCAGTCTCCCCATTATCATTACAGGGCAGGGCCCGCAGTCTCCCCATTATTACAGGGCAGGGCTCGCAGTCTCCCCATTATCATTACTGAGCAGGGCTCGCAGTCTCCCCATTATCATTACAGGGCAGGGCTCGCAGTCTCCCCATTATCATTACAGGGCAGCGCCCGCAGTCTCCGCATTATCATTACAGAGCAGGGCCCGCAGTCTCCCCATTATCATTACAGGGCAGGGCCCGCAGTCTCCCCATTATCATTACAGGGCAGGGCCCGCAGTCTCCCCATTATCATTACAGGGCAGGGCCCGCAGTCTCCGCATTATCATTACAGGGCAGGGCTCGCAGTCTCCCCATTATCATTACAGGGCAGGGCCCGCAGTCTCCCCATTATCATTACAGGGCAGGGCCCGCAGTCTCCGCATTATCATTACAGGGCAGGGCTCGCAGTCTCCCCATTATCATTACAGGGCAGGGCCCGCAGTCTCCCCATTATCATTACAGGGCAGGGCCCGCAGTCTCCCCATTATCATTACAGGGCAGGCCCCGCAGTCCCCCCATTATCATTACAGGGCAGGGCTCGCAGTCTCCCCATTATCATTACAGAGCAGGGCCCGCAGTCTCCCCATTATCATTACAGGGCAGGGCCCGCAGTCTCCCCATTATCATTACAGGGCAGGGCCCGCAGTCTCCCCATTATCATTACAGGGCAGGGCCCGCAGTCTCCGCATTATCATTACAGGGCAGGGCTCGCAGTCTCCCCATTATCATTACAGGGCAGGGCTCGCAGTCTCCCCATTATCATTACAGGGCAGGGCTCGCAGTCTCCCCATTATCATTACTGAGCAGGGCCCGCAGTCTCACCATTATCATTACAGAACAGGGCTCGCAGTCTCCCCATTATCATTACAGGGCAGGGCCCGCAGTCTCCCCATTATCATTACAGGGCAGGGCTCGCAGTCTCCCCATCATTACAGGGCAGGGCCCGCAGTCTCCCCATTATCATTACAGGGCAGGGCCCGCAGTCTCCCCATTATCATTACAGGGCAGGGCTCGCAGTCTCCCCATCATTACAGGGCAGGGCCCGCAGTCTCCCCATTATCATTACAGGGCAGGGCCCGCAGTCTCGCCATTATCATTACAGGGCAGGGCCCGCAGTCTCCCCATTATCATTACAGGGAAGGGCTCGCAGTCTCCCCATTATCACTATAGGGCAGGGCTCGCAGTCTCCCCATTATCATTATAGGGCAGGGCCCGCAGTCTCCCCATTATCATTACAGGGCAGGGCTCGCAGTCTCCCCATTATCATTACAGGGCAGGGCCCGCAGTCTCCCCATTATTACAGAGCAGGGCCCGCAGTCTCCCCATTATCATTACAGGGCAGGGCCCGCAGTCTCCCCATTATCATTACAGGGCAGGGCCCGCAGTCTCCCCATTATCATTACAGGGCAGGTCCCGCAGTCTCTCCATTATCATTACAGAGCAGGGCCCGCAGTCTCCCCATTATCATTACAGGGCAGGGCCCGCAGTCTCCCCATTATCATTACAGAGCAGGGCCCGCAGTCTCCCCATTATCATTACAGGGCAGGTCCCGCAGTCTCTCCATTATCATTACAGAGCAGGGCCCGCAGTCTCCCCATTATCATTACAGGGCAGGGCCCGCAGTCTCCCCATTATCATTACAGGGCAGGGCCCGCAGTCCCCCCATTATCATTACAGGGCAGGTCCCGCAGTCTCTCCATTATCATTACAGAGCAGGGCTCGCAGTCTCCCCATTATCACTATAGGGCAGGGCTCGCAGTCTCCCCATTATCATTACAGGGCAGGGCCCGCAGTCTCTTATCATTACAGGGCAGGGCCCGCAGTCTCCCCATTATCATTACAGGGCAGGGCTCGCAGTCTCCCCATTATTACAGAGCAGGGCCCGCAGTCCCCCCATTATCATTACAGGGCAGGGCTCGCAGTCTCCCCATCATTACAGGGCAGGGCCCGCAGTCTCCCCATTATCATTACAGAGCAAGGCCCGCAGTCTCCCCATTATCATTACAGGGCAGGGCCCGCAGTCCCCCCATTATCATTACAGGGCAGGGCCCGCAGTCTCCCCATTATTACAGAGCAGGGCCCGCAGTCCCCCCATTATCATTACAGGGCAGGGCCCGCAGTCTCCCCATTATCATTACAGGGCAGGGCCCGCAGTCTCCCCATTATCATTACAGGGCAGGGCTCGCAGTCTCCCCATCATTACAGGGCAGGGCCCGCAGTCTCCCCATTATCATTACAGGGCAGGGCCCGCAGTCTCTTATCATTACAGGGCAGGGCCCGCAGTCCCCCCATTATCATTACAGGGCAGGGCCCGCAGTCTCCCCATTATCATTACAGAGCAGGGCCCGCAGTCCCCCCATTATCATTACAGGGCAGGGCTCGCAGTCTCCCCATTATCATTACAGGGCAGGGCCCGCAGTCTCCCCATTATCATTACAGGGCAGGGCCCGCAGTCTCCCCATTATCATTACAGGGCAGGGCTCGCAGTCTCCCCATTATCATTACAGGGCAGGACCCGCAGTCTCCCCATTATCATTACAGGGCAGGGCCCGCAGTCTCCCCATTATCATTACAGGGCAGGGCTCGCAGTCTCCCCATTATCATTACAGGGCAGGGCCCGCAGTCTCCCCATTATCATTACAGGGCAGGGCCCACAGTCTCCCCATTATCATTACAGGGCAGGGCCCACAGTCTCCCCATTATCATTACAGGGCAGGGCTCGTAGTCTCCCCATTATTACAGGGCAGGGCCCGCAGTCTCACCATTATCATTACAGGGCAGCGCCTGCAGTCTCCCCATTATCATAACAGGGCAGGGCTCGCTGTCTCCCCATTATCATTACAGGGCAGGGCCCACAGTCTCACCATTATCATTACAGAGCAGGGCCCGCAGTCTCCCCATTATCATTACAGGGCAGGGGCCGCAGTCCCCCCATTATCATTACAGGGCAGGGCTCGCAGTCTCCCCATTATCATTACAGGGCAGGGCCCGCAGTCTCCCCATTATCATTACAGGGCAGCGCCCGCAGTCTCCCCATTATCATTACAGGGCAGGGCCCGCAGTCTCCCCATTATCATTACAGGGCAGGGCCCGCAGTCTCCCCATTATCATTACAGGGCAGCGCCCGCAGTCCCCCCATTATCATTACAGGGCAGCGCCCGCAGTCCCCCCATTATCATTACAGGGCAGGGCTCGCAGTCTCCCCATTATCATTACAGGGCAGGGCCCACAGTCTCACCATTATCATTACAGAGCAGGGCCCGCAGTCTCCCCATTATCATTACAGGGCAGGGGCCGCAGTCCCCCCATTATCATTACAGGGCAGGGCTCGCAGTCTCCCCATTATCATTACAGGGCAGGGCCCGCAGTCTCCCCATTATCATTACAGGGCAGCGCCCGCAGTCTCCCCATTATCATTACAGGGCAGGGCCCGCAGTCTCCCCATTATCATTACAGGGCAGGGCCCGCAGTCTCCCCATTATCATTACAGGGCAGCGCCCGCAGTCCCCCCATTATCATTACAGGGCAGCGCCCGCAGTCCCCCCATTATCATTACAGGGCAGCGCCCGCAGTCTCCCCATTATCATTACAGGGCAGGGCCCGCAGTCTCCCCATTATCATTACAGAGCAGGGCCCGCAGTCCCCCCATTATCATTACAGGGCAGCGCCCGCAGTCCCCCCATTATCATTACAGGGCAGCGCCCGCAGTCATCATTACTCCTCACCTCCTGCTGCTGGATTTCGGCCGCTGCTGGCTTCTCCTCCTCGTCGTCCTGGGCTTCCACCTCGCTCTCCCGGGATCCTCGCTGCTGCCACACCATGGCCTCCTTCTGGTGCTCTCGGCGGTACAGGTTTGTGCGCTCAGTGACACTCACGCGGCGGACTACCTTCCTGCAGACACAAGGCGGTATGGTCAGGGTCGGCTGACAGCTCTGGCGGCCATACTGACGGAGCAGCAGTGACCTCACCCCCGGCTGCCCGCGCTGGACGTTCTCCTCTGGAGGGCGCTCTTGTGCTTGTCCTGGGACTTCCTGATGGCGTCGTGCTTGTGCTTCAGCTCCAGGATCTTGGCGCGCACGTCCTCATCACTGCACACGTCTGCGGAGAGTCAGAAAGGCGGAATTATGGAGAGGCCGCCACCGGAGCGCACGGAGACGATGGGCCCCATCCCGCACATTAACCCTTCATTATGCTGCACAATTACTTGTTATTCTACTTGAATATTATAACTTTATTTCTCCCTTTGGAAACATTTGTTTTAT
The DNA here is from genome assembly GCF_032444005.1 of Ranitomeya imitator. Classification (NCBI taxonomy): domain Eukaryota; kingdom Metazoa; phylum Chordata; class Amphibia; order Anura; family Dendrobatidae; genus Ranitomeya; species Ranitomeya imitator. The sequence goes on along the minus strand of NC_091287.1, from coordinate 575,258,119 downwards.
TCACTCTCATTTTTATTTCTAAACGGACGCAGGCGAACGAGAGACAAATTATTACCGGAGGCTCCGACACCAATAAAAATGAGCGCAATAAAAGGCAAAGTTACAACCAGACCCCTTGTGTATGGAGCAGCGGGGCTGGCTGTCAGCGGGGTCCGTCCTGCCGGGGGAGGTTCAGCCTCTCCATCGTCAGTCACAGAAACACAAATACAGAGGCATGAAAAAGTCTGAGGGTCTGAGGGCCCCTGGCCAAAATTATTGTTACTCTGAGCAATCACGCAAGATGAAGATAAAATGATCTAAAAAGGCCTAAAATTACAGATGACAAATTTCCTTTGTATTTTAGTTAATCATCGTTAAGAAAGGCCCGGTGATGCAAATTTCAATCTTTAGAAAACCCAGCCTCCTCTAACCTTGTGCCAAAAACCAGCAGCCATGGGCTCTTCTAAGCAGCGGGGAGCACTCAGAATAAACATGGTGGAGGCCACAAAGCAGGAGAGAGATAGCAAAGCGTTTTCAAGTTTCCCTTTACTCAGTTCGAAATGTCATTAAGAAATGTTCGTTACCAGCAACAGTGAAGGTCAAGATAAGGTCAGGAAGACCAAGCAAAATTTCAGTGAGAGCTGCTAGTAGGATTGCAAGAGAGGTAAATCAGATTCTGCAGTTGTGAGAAACCTACATAAATATGGACTGGGCTGTCCCTCAGTGGTGAGATATTATAGAGCAGCCATATTATACATCCCAATAACAGAGGGAGGACTGGGCTGCCCCTCAGTGGTGAGATATTATAGAGCAGCCATATTATACATCCCAATAACAGAGGGAGGACTGGGCTGCCCCTCAGTGGTGAGATACTATAGAGCAGCCATATTATACATCCCAATAACAGAGGGAGGACTGGGCTGCCCCTCAGTGGTGAGATACTATAGAGCAGCCATATTATACATCCCAATAACAGAGGGAGGACTGGGCTGCCCCTCAGTGGTGAGATATTATAGAGCAGCCATATTATACATCCCAATAACAGAGGGAGGACTGGGCTGCCCCTCAGTGGTGAGATATTATAGGGCAGCCATATTATACAACCCAATAACAGAGGGAGGACTGGGCTGCCCCTCAGTGGTGAGATATTATAGAGCAGACATATTATACACCCCAATAACAGAGGGAGGACTGGGCTGCCCCTCAGTGGTGAGATACTATAGAGCAGACATATTATACATCCCAATAACAGAAGGAGGACTGGGCTGCCCCTCAGTGGTGAGATACTATAGAGCAGACATATTATACACCCCAATAACAGAGGGAGGACTGGGCTGCCCCTCAGTGGTGAGATACTATAGAGCAGACATATTATACACCCCAATAACAGAGGGAGGACTGGGCTGCCCCTCAGTGGTGAGATACTATAGAGCAGACATATTATACATCCCAATAACAGAGGGAGGACTGGGCTGCCCCTCAGTGGTGAGATACTATAGAGCAGACATATTATACACCCCAATAACAGAGGGAGGACTGGGCTGCCCCTCAGTGGTGAGATACTATAGAGCAGACATATTATACATCCCAATAACAGAGGAAGGACTGGGCTGCCCCTCAGTAGTCAGATATTATAGAGCAGTCATATTATACATCCCAATAACAGAGGGGGGACTGGGCTGCTCCTCAGTGGTGAGATACTATAGAGCAGACATATTATACATCCCAATAACAGAAGGAGGACTGGGCTGCTCCTCAGTGGTGAGATACTATAGAGCAGACATATTATACATCCCAATAACAGAGGGAGGACTGGGCTGCCCCTCAGTGGTGAGATATTATAGAGCAGACATATTATACACCCCAATAACAGAGGGAGGACTGGGCTGCCCCTCAGTGGTGAGATACTATAGAGCAGACATATTATACACCCCAATAACAGAGGGAGGACTGGGCTGCCCCTCAGTGGTGAGATACTATAGAGCAGACATATTATACATCCCAATAACAGAAGGAGGACTGGGCTGCCCCTCAGTGGTGAGATATTATAGAGCAGACATATTATACATCCCAATAACAGGAGCAGGACTGGGCTGCCCCTCAGTGGTGAGATATTATAGAGCAGACATATTATACATCCCAATAACAGAAGGAGGACAGGGCTGCCCCTCAGTGGTGAGATATTATAGAGCAGACATATTATACATCCCAATAACAGAGGAAGGACAGAGCTGCCCCTCAGTGGTGAGATACTATAGAGCAGACATATTATACACCCCAATAACAGAGGGAGGACTGGGCTGCCCCTCAGTGGTGAGATACTATAGAGCAGACATATTATACATCCCAATAACAGAAGGAGGACTGGGCTGCTCCTCAGTGGTGAGATATTATAGAGCAGCCATATTATACATCTCATTAACAGAGGGAGGACTGGGCTGCCCCTCAGTGGTGAGATATTATAGAGCAGACATATTATACACCCCAATAACAGAGGGAGGACTGGGCTGCCCCTCAGTGGTGAGATACTATAGAGCAGACATATTATACACCCCAATAACAGAGGGAGGACTGGGCTGCCCCTCAGTGGTGAGATACTATAGAGCAGACATATTATACACCCCAATAACAGAGGGAGGACTGGGCTGCCCCTCAGTGGTGAGATATTATAGAGCAGCCATATTATACACCCCAATAACAGAGGGAGGACTGGGCTGTCACTCAGTGGTGAGATACTATAGAGCAGCCATATTATACATCCCAATAACAGAGGAAGGACAGAGCTGCCCCTCAGTGGTGAGATACTATAGAGCAGCCATATTATACATCCCAATAACAGAGGGAGGACTGGGCTGCTCCTCAGTGGTGAGATATTATAGAGCAGCCATATTATACATCCCAATAACAGAGGAAGGACAGAGCTGCCCCTCAGTGGTGAGATACTATAGAGCAGCCATATTATACATCCCAATAACAGAGGGAGGACTGGGCTGCTCCTCAGTGGTGAGATACTATAGAGCAGACATATTATACATCCCAATAACAGGAGGAGGACTGGGCTGCCCCTCAGTGGTGAGATACTATAGAGCAGCCATATTATACACCCCAATAACAGAAGGAGGACTGGGCTGCCCCTCAGTGGTGAGATACTATAGAGCAGCCATATTATACATCCCAATAACAGAGGGAGGACTGGGCTGCTCCTCAGTGGTGAGATACTATAGAGCAGACATATTATACATCCCAATAACAGAGGGAGGACTGGGCTGCCCCTCAGTGGTGAGATACTATAGAGCAGCCATATTATACATCCCAATAACAGAGGGAGGACTGGGCTGCCCCTCAGTGGTGAGATATTATAGAGCAGCCATATTATACACCCCAATAACAGAGGGAGGACTGGGCTGCCCCTCAGTGGTGAGATACTATAGAGCAGACATATTATACATCCCAATAACAGAGGGAGGACTGGGCTGCCCCTCAGTGGTGAGATACTATAGAGCAGACATATTATACACCCCAATAACAGAGGGAGGACTGGGCTGCTCCTCAGTGGTGAGATACTATAGAGCAGTCATATTATACATCCCAATAACAGAGGGAGGACAGGGCTGCCCCTCAGTGGTGAGATACTATAGAGCAGCCATATTATACACCCCAATAACAGAGGGAGGACTGGGCTGCTCCTCAGTGGTGAGATATTATAGAGCAGCCATATTATACACCCCAATAACAGAGGGAGGACTGGGCTGCCCCTCAGTGGTGAGATACTATAGAGCAGTCATATTATACATCCCAATAACAGAGGGAGGACAGGGCTGCCCCTCAGTGGTGAGATACTATAGAGCAGACATATTATACATCCCAATAACAGAGGGAGGACTGGGCTGTCCCTCAGTGGTGAGATACTATAGAGCAGCCATATTATACATCCCAATAACAGAGAGAGGACTGGGCTGCTCCTCAGTGGTGAGATACTATAGAGCAGACATATTATACATCCCAATAACAGAGGGAGGACTGGGCTGCCCCTCAGTGGTGAGATATTATAGAGCAGACATATTATACATCCCAATAACAGAGGGAGGACTGGGCTGCTCCTCAGTGGTGAGATATTATAGAGCAGCCATATTATACATCCCAATAACAGAGGGAGGACTGGGCTGCCCCTCAGTGGTGAGATATTATAGGGCAGCCATATTATACACCCCAATAACAGAAGGAGGACTGGGCTGCCCCTCAGTGGTGAGATATTATAGAGCAGCCATATTATACATCCCAATAACAGAGGGAGGACTGGGCTGCCCCTCAGTGGTGAGATACTATAGAGCAGTCATATTATACATCCCAATAACAGAGGGAGGACTGGGCTGCCCCTCAGTGGTGAGATATTATAGGGCAGCCATATTATACACCCCAATAACAGAAGGAGGACTGGGCTGCCCCTCAGTGGTGAGATACTATAGAGCAGCCATATTATACATCCCAATAACAGAGAGAGGACTGGGCTGCTCCTCAGTGGTGAGATACTATAGAGCAGACATATTATACATCCCAATAACAGAGGGAGGACTGGGCTGCTCCTCAGTGGTGAGATACTATAGAGCAGACATATTATACATCCCAATAACAGAGGGAGGACTGGGCTGCTCCTCAGTGGTGAGATATTATAGAGCAGCCATATTATACATCCCAATAACAGAGGGAGGACTGGGCTGCCCCTCAGTGGTGAGATATTATAGGGCAGCCATATTATACACCCCAATAACAGAAGGAGGACTGGGCTGCCCCTCAGTGGTGAGATATTATAGAGCAGCCATATTATACATCCCAATAACAGAGGGAGGACTGGGCTGCCCCTCAGTGGTGAGATACTATAGAGCAGTCATATTATACATCCCAATAACAGAGGGAGGACTGGGCTGCCCCTCAGTGGTGAGATATTATAGGGCAGCCATATTATACACCCCAATAACAGAAGGAGGACTGGGCTGCCCCTCAGTGGTGAGATATTATAGAGCAGCCATATTATACATCCCAATAACAGAGGGAGGACTGGGCTGCCCCTCAGTGGTGAGATACTATAGAGCAGACATATTATACATCCCAATAACAGAAGGAGGACTGGGCTGCCCCTCAGTGGTGAGATATTATAGAGCAGCCATATTATACATCCCAATAACAGAAGGAGGACTGGGCTGCCCCTCAGTGGTGAGATACTATAGAGCAGACATATTATACATCCTAATAACAGAGGGAGGACTGGGCTGCTCCTCAGTGGTGAGATATTATAGAGCAGCCATATTATACACCCCAATAACAGAAGGAGGACTGGGCTGCTCCTCAGTGGTGAGATACTATAGAGCAGCCATATTATACATCCCAATAACAGAAGGAGGACTGGGCTGCCCCTCAGTGGGGAGATATTATAGAGCAGCCATATTATACATCCCAATAACAGAGGGAGGACTGGGCTGCCCCTCAGTGGTGAGATACTATAGAGCAGCCATATTATACATCCCAATAACAGAGGGAGGACTGGGCTGCCCCTCAGTGGTGAGATACTATAGAGCAGCCATATTATACATCCCAATAACAGAGGGAGGACTGGGCTGCCCCTCAGTGGTGAGATATTATAGAGCAGCCATATTATACATCCCAATAACAGAGGGAGGACTGGGCTGCCCCTCAGTGGTGAGATATTATAGAGCAGCCATATTATACATCCCAATAACAGAGGGAGGACTGGGCTGCCCCTCAGTGGGGAGATATTATAGAGCAGCCATATTATACATCCCAATAACAGAGGGAGGACTGGGCTGCCCCTCAGTGGTGAGATATTATAGAGCAGCCATATTATACATCCCAATAACAGAGGGAGGACTGGGCTGCCCCTCAGTGGTGAGATACTATAGAGCAGACATATTATACATCCCAATAACAGAAGGAGGACTGGGCTGCCCCTCAGTGGTGAGATACTATAGAGCAGACATATTATACATCCCAATAACAGAGGGAGGACTGGGCTGCCCCTCAGTGGTGAGATATTATAGAGCAGCCATATTATACATCCCAATAACAGAGGGAGGTCTGGGCTGCCCCTCAGTGGTGAGATATTATAGAGCAGCCATATTATACATCCCAATAACAGAAGGAGGACTGGGCTGCTCCTCAGTGGTGAGATACTATAGAGCAGCCATATTATACATCCCAATAACAGAGGGAGGATTGGGTTGCCCCTCAGTGGTGAGATATTATAGAGCAGCCATATTATACATCCCAATAACAGAGGGAGGATTGGGTTGCCCCTCAGTGGTGAGATACTATAGAGCAGACATATTATACATCCCAATAACAGAGGGAGGACTGGGCTGCTCCTCAGTGGTGAGATACTATAGAGCAGACATATTATACATCCCAATAACAGAGGGAGGATTGGGTTGCCCCTCAGTGGTGAGATATTATAGAGCAGCCATATTATACATCCCAATAACAGAGGGAGGACTGGGCTGCTCCTCAGTGGTGAGATACTATAGAGCAGCCATATTATACATCCCAATAACAGAGGGAGGATTGGGTTGCCCCTCAGTGGTGAGATATTATAGAGCAGCCATATTATACATCCCAATAACAGAGGGAGGACTGGGCTGTCACTCAGTGGTGAGATATTATAGAGCAGACATATTATACATCCCAATAACAGAAGGAGGACAGAGCTGCCCCTCAGTGGTGAGATACTATAGAGCAGACATATTATACATCCCAATAACAGAAGGAGGACAGAGCTGCCCCTCAGTGGTGAGATACTATAGAGCAGACATATTATACATCCCAATAACAGAGGGAGGACTGGGCTGCTCCTCAGTGGTGAGATACTATAGAGCAGCCATATTATACATCCCAATAACAGAGGGAGGACTGGGCTGCCCCTCAGTGGTGAGATATTATAGAGCAGACATATTATACATCCCAATAACAGAGGGAGGACTGGGCTGCCCCTCAGTGGTGAGATACTATAGAGCAGCCATATTATACATCCCAATAACAGAGGGAGGACTGGGCTGTCCCTCAGTGGTGAGATATTATAGAGCAGCCATATTATACATCCCAATAACAGAGGGAGGACTGGGCTGCTCCTCAGTGGTGAGATACTATAGAGCAGCCATATTATACATCCTAATAACAGAGGGAGGACTGGGCTGCCCCTCAGTGGTGAGATACTATAGAGCAGACATATTATACATCCCAATAACAGAGGGAGGACTGGGCTGCCCCTCAGTGGTGAGATACTATAGAGCAGACATATTATACATCACAATAACAGAGGGAGGACTGGGCTGCCCCTCAGTGGTGAGATATTATAGACCAGACATATTATACATCCCAATAACAGAGGGAGGACTGGGCTGCCCCTCAGTGGTGAGATACTATAGAGCAGACATATTATACATCCCAATAACAGAGGGAGGACTGGGCTGCTCCTCAGTGGTGAGATACTATAGAGCAGCCATATTATACATCCCAATAACAGAGAGAGGACTGGGCTGCCCCTCAGTGGTGAGATATTATAGAGCAGCCATATTATACATCCCAATAACAGAGGGAGGACTGGGCTGCCCCTCAGTGGTGAGATAATATAGAGCAGCCATATTATACATCCCAATAACAGAGAGAGGACTGGGCTGCCCCTCAGTGGTGAGATATTATAGAGCAGCCATATTATACATCCCAATAACAGAAGGAGGACTGGGCTGCCCCTCAGTGGTGAGATATTATAGAGCAGCCATATTATACACCCCAATAACAGAAGGAGGACTGGGCTGCTCCTCAGTGGTGAGATACTATAGAGCAGCCATATTATACATCCCAATAACAGAGGGAGGACTGGGCTGCCCCTCAGTGGTGAGATATTATAGAGCAGCCATATTATACACCCCAATAACAGAAGGAGGACTGGGCTGCTCCTCAGTGGTGAGATACTATAGAGCAGCCATATTATACATCCCAATAACAGAAGGAGGACTGGGCTGCTCCTCAGTGGTGAGATACTATAGAGCAGCCATATTATACATCCCAATAACAGAGGGAGGACTGGGCTGCTCCTCAGTGGTGAGATACTATAGAGCAGACATATTATACATCCCAATAACAGAGGGAGGACTGGGCTGCTCCTCAGTGGTGAGATACTATAGAGCAGCCATATTATACATCCCAATAACAGAAGGAGGACTGGGCTGTCCCTCAGTGGTGAGATACTATAGAGCAGACATATTATACATCCCAATAACAGAAGGAGGACTGGGCTGCTCCTCAGTGGTGAGATACTATAGAGCAGCCATATTATACATCCCAATAACAGAGGGAGGACTGGGCTGCTCCTCAGTGGTGAGATACTATAGAGCAGACATATTATACATCCCAATAACAGAGGGAGGACTGGGCTGCTCCTCAGTGGTGAGATACTATAGAGCAGCCATATTATACATCCCAATAACAGAAGGAGGACTGGGCTGTCCCTCAGTGGTGAGATACTATAGAGCAGACATATTATACATCCCAATAACAGAGGGAGGACTGGGCTGCTCCTCAGTGGTGAGATACTATAGAGCAGCCATATTATACATCCCAATAACAGAAGGAGGACTGGGCTGTCCCTCAGTGGTGAGATACTATAGAGCAGACATATTATACATCCCAATAACAGAGGGAGGACTGGGCTGCCCCTCAGTGGTGAGATATTATAGAGCAGCCATATTATACATCCCAATAACAGAGGGAGGACTGGGCTGCCCCTCAGTGGGGAGATATTATAGAGCAGCCATATTATACATCCCAATAACAGAGGGAGGACTGGGCTGCTCCTCAGTGGTGAGATATTATAGAGCAGACATATTATACATCCCAATAACAGAAGGAGGACTGGGCTGTCACTCAGTGGTGAGATATTATAGAGCAGACATATTATACATCCCAATAACAGAGGGAGGATTGGGTTGCCCCTCAGTGGTGAGATATTATAGAGCAGCCATATTATACATCCCAATAACAGAGGGAGGACTGGGCTGCTCCTCAGTGGTGAGATACTATAGAGCAGCCATATTATACACCCCAATAACAGAGGGAGGACTGGGCTGCCCCTCAGTGGTGAGATATTATAGAGCAGCCATATTATACATCCCAATAACAGAGGGAGGATTGGGCTGTCACTCAGTGGTGAGATATTATAGAGCAGCCATATTATACATCACAATAACAGAGGGAGGACTGGGCTGCCCCTCAGTGGTGAGATATTATAGAGCAGACATATTATACATCCCAATAACAGAAGGAGGACTGGGCTGCCCCTCAGTGGTGAGATACTATAGAGCAGCCATATTATACATCCCAATAACAGAGGGAGGACTGGGCTGCCCCTCAGTGGTGAGATACTATAGAGCAGACATATTATACATCCCAATAACAGAGGGAGGACTGGGCTGCTCCTCAGTGGTGAGATACTATAGAGCAGCCATATTATACATCCCAATAACAGAGGGAGGACTGGGCTGCCCCTCAGTGGTGAGATACTATAGAGCAGACATATTATACATCCCAATAACAGAGGGAGGACTGGGCTGCCCCTCAGTGGGGAGATATTATAGAGCAGACATATTATACATCCCAATAACAGAGAGAGGACTGGGCTGCCCCTCAGTGGTGAGATACTATAGAGCAGCCATATTATACATCCCAATAACAGAGAGAGGACTGGGCTGCTCCTCAGTGGTGAGATACTATAGAGCAGACATATTATACATCACAATAACAGAGGGAGGACTGGGCTGCCCCTCAGTGGTGAGATAATATAGAGCAGCCATATTATACATCCCAATAACAGAGGGAGGACTGGGCTGCTCCTCAGTGGTGAGATATTATAGAGCAGCCATATTATACACCCCAATAACAGAGGGAGGATTGGGTTGCCCCTCAGTGGTGAGATACTATAGAGCAGCCATATTATACATCCCAATAACAGAGGGAGGACTGGGCTGCCCCTCAGTGGTGAGATATTATAGAGCAGACATATTATACATCCCAATAACAGAGAGAGGACTGGGCTGCCCCTCAGTGGTGAGATATTATAGAGCAGACATATTATACATCCCAATAACAGAGAGAGGACTGGGCTGCTCCTCAGTGGTGAGATACTATAGAGCAGCCATATTATACATCCCAATAACAGAGAGAGGACTGGGCTGCTCCTCAGTGGTGAGATACTATAGAGCAGCCATATTATATATCCCAATAACAGAGGGAGGACTGCGCTGCCCCTCAGTGGTGAGATATTATAGAGCAGTCATATTATACATCCCAATAACAGAGAGAGGACTGGGCTGCCCCTCAGTGGTGAGATATGATAGAGCAGCCATATTATACATCCCAATAACAGAGGGAGGACTGGGCTGCCCCTCAGTGGTGAGATACTATAGAGCAGACATATTATACCTCCCAATAACAGAGGGAGGACTGGGCTGCTCCTCAGTGGTGAGATATTATAGAGCAGACATATTATACCTCCCAATAACAGAGGGAGGACTGGGCTGCTCCTCAGTGGTGAGATACTATAGGGCAGCCATATTATACACCCCAATAACAGAAGGAGGACTGGGCTGCCCCTCAGTGGTGAGATATTATAGGGCAGCCATATTATACACCCCAATAACAGAAGGAGGACTGGGCTGCCCCTCTATGGTGAGATACTATAGAGCAGACATATTATACACCCCAATAACAGAAGGAGGACTGGGCTGCCCCTCAGTGGTGAGATACTATAGAGCAGCCATATTATACATCCCAATAACAGAAGGGGGACTGGGCTGCCCCTCAGTGGTGAGATATTATAGAGCAGCCATATTATACACCCCAATAACAGAGGGAGGACTGGGCTGCCCCTCAGTGGTGAGATACTATAGAGCAGCCATATTATACACCCCAATAACAGAGGGAGGACTGGGCTGCCCCTCAATGGTGAGATATTATAGAGCAGACATATTATACATCCCAATAACAGAGGGAGGACTGGGCTGCCCCTCAGTGGTGAGATACTATAGAGCAGCCATATTATACACCCCAATAACAGAGGGAGGACTGGGCTGCCCCTCAATGGTGAGATATTATAGAGCAGACATATTATACATCCCAATAACAGAGGGAGGACTGGGCTCCCCCTCAGTGGTGAGATACTATAGAGCAGCCATATTATACATCCCAATAACAGAAGGGGGACTGGGCTGCCCCTCAGTGGTGAGATATTATAGAGCAGCCATATTATACACCCCAATAACAGAGGGAGGACTGGGCTGCCCCTCAGTGGTGAGATACTATAGAGCAGCCATATTATACATCCCAATAACAGAAGGGGGACTGGGCTGCTCCTCAGTGGTGGGATACTATAGAGCAGCCATATTATACATCCCAATAACAGAGGGAGGACAGAGCTGCCCCTCAGTGGTGAGATACTATAGAGCAGCCATATTATACATCCCAATAACAGAGGGAGGACTGGGCTGCCCCTCAGTGGTGAGATATTATAGAGCAGACATATTATACATCCCAATAACAGAGGGAGGACTGGGCTGCCCCTCAGTGGTGAGATATTATAGAGCAGACATATTATACATCCCAATAACAGAGGGAGGACTGGGCTGCCCCTCAGTGGTGAGATACTATAGAGCAGCCATATTATACATCCCAATAACAGAAGGGGGACTGGGCTGCTCCTCAGTGGTGAGATACTATAGAGCAGCCATATTATACATCCCAATAACAGAGGGAGGACAGAGCTGCCCCTCAGTGGTGAGATACTATAGAGCAGCCATATTATACATCCCAATAACAGAGGGAGGACAGGGCTGCCCCTCAGTGGTGAGATATTATAGAGCAGACATATTATACATCCCAATAACAGAGGGAGTACTGGGCTGCTCCTCAGTGGTGAGATACTATAGAGCAGACATATTATACATCCCAATAACAGAGGGAGGACAGGGCTGTCCCTCAGTGGTGAGATACTATAGAGCAGCCATATTATACATCCCAATAACAGAGGGAGGACTGGGCTGCTCCTCAGTGGTGAGATACTATAGAGCAGTCATATTATACATCCCAATAACAGAAGGAGGACAGAGCTGCCCCTCAGTGGTGAGATACTATAGAGCAGTCATATTATACATCCCAATAACAGAGGGAGGACTGGGCTGCTCCTCAGTGGTGAGATACTATAGAGCAGTCATATTATACATCCCAATAACAGAGGGAGGACTGGGCTGCTCCTCAGTGGTGAGATACTATAGAGCAGACATATTATACATCCCAATAACAGAGAGAGGACTGGGCTGCCCCTCAGTGGTGAGATACTATAGAGCAGACATATTATACATCCCAATAACAGAGGGAGGACTGGGCTGCTCCTCAGTGGTGAGATACTATAGAGCAGACATATTATACATCCCAATAACAGAAGGAGGACAGAGCTGCCCCTCAGTGGTGAGATACTATAGAGCAGTCATATTATACATCCCAATAACAGAGGGAGGACTGGGCTGCTCCTCAGTGGTGAGATACTATAGAGCAGTCATATTATACATCCCAATAACAGAGGGAGGACTGGGCTGCTCCTCAGTGGTGAGATACTATAGAGCAGACATATTATACATCCCAATAACAGAGAGAGGACTGGGCTGCCCCTCAGTGGTGAGATACTATAGAGCAGACATATTATACATCCCAATAACAGAGGGAGGACTGGGCTGCTCCTCAGTGGTGAGATACTATAGAGCAGACATATTATACATCCCAATAACAGAGGGAGGACTGGGCTGCTCCTCAGTGGTGAGATACTATAGAGCAGCCATATTATACATCCCAATAACAGAGGGAGGACTGGGCTGTTCCTCAGTGGTGAGATACTATAGAGCAGACATATTATACATCCCAATAACAGAGGGAGGACTGGGCTGCTCCTCAGTGGTGAGATACTATAGAGCAGCCATAATATACACCCCAATAACAGAAGGAGGACAGAGCTGCCCCTCAGTGGTGAGATACTATAGAGCAGTCATATTATACATCCCAATAACAGAGGGAGGACTGAGCTGCCCCTCAGTGGTGAGATATTATAGAGCAGACATATTATACATCCCAATAACAGAGGGAGGACTGGGCTGCTCCTCAGTGGTGAGATACTATAGAGCAGTCATATTATACATCCCAATAACAGAGGGAGGACTGGGCTGCCCCTCAGTGGTGAGATATTATAGAGCAGCCATATTATACATCCCAATAACAGAGGGAGGTCTGGGCTGCCCCTCAGTGGTGAGATATTATAGAGCAGCCATATTATACATCCCAATAACAGAAGGAGGACTGGGCTGCTCCTCAGTGGTGAGATACTATAGAGCAGCCATATTATACATCCCAATAACAGAGGGAGGATTGGGTTGCCCCTCAGTGGTGAGATATTATAGAGCAGCCATATTATACATCCCAATAACAGAGGGAGGATTGGGTTGCCCCTCAGTGGTGAGATACTATAGAGCAGACATATTATACATCCCAATAACAGAGGGAGGACTGGGCTGCTCCTCAGTGGTGAGATACTATAGAGCAGACATATTATACATCCCAATAACAGAGGGAGGATTGGGTTGCCCCTCAGTGGTGAGATATTATAGAGCAGCCATATTATACATCCCAATAACAGAGGGAGGACTGGGCTGCTCCTCAGTGGTGAGATACTATAGAGCAGCCATATTATACATCCCAATAACAGAGGGAGGATTGGGTTGCCCCTCAGTGGTGAGATATTATAGAGCAGCCATATTATACATCCCAATAACAGAGGGAGGACTGGGCTGTCACTCAGTGGTGAGATATTATAGAGCAGACATATTATACATCCCAATAACAGAAGGAGGACAGAGCTGCCCCTCAGTGGTGAGATACTATAGAGCAGACATATTATACATCCCAATAACAGAAGGAGGACAGAGCTGCCCCTCAGTGGTGAGATACTATAGAGCAGACATATTATACATCCCAATAACAGAGGGAGGACTGGGCTGCTCCTCAGTGGTGAGATACTATAGAGCAGCCATATTATACATCCCAATAACAGAGGGAGGACTGGGCTGCCCCTCAGTGGTGAGATATTATAGAGCAGACATATTATACATCCCAATAACAGAGGGAGGACTGGGCTGCCCCTCAGTGGTGAGATACTATAGAGCAGCCATATTATACATCCCAATAACAGAGGGAGGACTGGGCTGTCCCTCAGTGGTGAGATATTATAGAGCAGCCATATTATACATCCCAATAACAGAGGGAGGACTGGGCTGCTCCTCAGTGGTGAGATACTATAGAGCAGCCATATTATACATCCTAATAACAGAGGGAGGACTGGGCTGCCCCTCAGTGGTGAGATACTATAGAGCAGACATATTATACATCCCAATAACAGAGGGAGGACTGGGCTGCCCCTCAGTGGTGAGATACTATAGAGCAGACATATTATACATCACAATAACAGAGGGAGGACTGGGCTGCCCCTCAGTGGTGAGATATTATAGACCAGACATATTATACATCCCAATAACAGAGGGAGGACTGGGCTGCCCCTCAGTGGTGAGATACTATAGAGCAGACATATTATACATCCCAATAACAGAGGGAGGACTGGGCTGCTCCTCAGTGGTGAGATACTATAGAGCAGCCATATTATACATCCCAATAACAGAGAGAGGACTGGGCTGCCCCTCAGTGGTGAGATATTATAGAGCAGCCATATTATACATCCCAATAACAGAGGGAGGACTGGGCTGCCCCTCAGTGGTGAGATAATATAGAGCAGCCATATTATACATCCCAATAACAGAGGGAGGACTGGGCTGCCCCTCAGTGGTGAGATACTATAGAGCAGCCATATTATACATCCCAATAACAGAGGGAGGACTGGGCTGCCCCTCAGTGGTGAGATATTATAGAGCAGCCATATTATACATCCCAATAACAGAGGGAGGACTGGGCTGCTCCTCAGTGGTGAGATACTATAGAGCAGCCATATTATACATCCCAATAACAGAAGGAGGACTGGGCTGTCCCTCAGTGGTGAGATACTATAGAGCAGACATATTATACATCCCAATAACAGAAGGAGGACTGGGCTGCTCCTCAGTGGTGAGATACTATAGAGCAGCCATATTATACATCCCAATAACAGAGGGAGGACTGGGCTGCTCCTCAGTGGTGAGATACTATAGAGCAGACATATTATACATCCCAATAACAGAGGGAGGACTGGGCTGCTCCTCAGTGGTGAGATACTATAGAGCAGCCATATTATACATCCCAATAACAGAAGGAGGACTGGGCTGTCCCTCAGTGGTGAGATACTATAGAGCAGACATATTATACATCCCAATAACAGAGGGAGGACTGGGCTGCTCCTCAGTGGTGAGATACTATAGAGCAGCCATATTATACATCCCAATAACAGAAGGAGGACTGGGCTGTCCCTCAGTGGTGAGATACTATAGAGCAGACATATTATACATCCCAATAACAGAGGGAGGACTGGGCTGCCCCTCAGTGGTGAGATATTATAGAGCAGCCATATTATACATCCCAATAACAGAGGGAGGACTGGGCTGCCCCTCAGTGGGGAGATATTATAGAGCAGCCATATTATACATCCCAATAACAGAGGGAGGACTGGGCTGCTCCTCAGTGGTGAGATATTATAGAGCAGACATATTATACATCCCAATAACAGAAGGAGGACTGGGCTGTCACTCAGTGGTGAGATATTATAGAGCAGACATATTATACATCCCAATAACAGAGGGAGGATTGGGTTGCCCCTCAGTGGTGAGATATTATAGAGCAGCCATATTATACATCCCAATAACAGAGGGAGGACTGGGCTGCTCCTCAGTGGTGAGATACTATAGAGCAGCCATATTATACATCCCAATAACAGAGGGAGGATTGGGCTGTCACTCAGTGGTGAGATATTATAGAGCAGCCATATTATACATCACAATAACAGAGGGAGGACTGGGCTGCCCCTCAGTGGTGAGATATTATAGAGCAGACATATTATACATCCCAATAACAGAAGGAGGACTGGGCTGCCCCTCAGTGGTGAGATACTATAGAGCAGCCATATTATACATCCCAATAACAGAGGGAGGACTGGGCTGCCCCTCAGTGGTGAGATACTATAGAGCAGACATATTATACATCCCAATAACAGAGGGAGGACTGGGCTGCTCCTCAGTGGTGAGATACTATAGAGCAGCCATATTATACATCCCAATAACAGAGGGAGGACTGGGCTGCCCCTCAGTGGTGAGATACTATAGAGCAGACATATTATACATCCCAATAACAGAGGGAGGACTGGGCTGCCCCTCAGTGGGGAGATATTATAGAGCAGACATATTATACATCCCAATAACAGAGAGAGGACTGGGCTGCCCCTCAGTGGTGAGATACTATAGAGCAGCCATATTATACATCCCAATAACAGAGAGAGGACTGGGCTGCTCCTCAGTGGTGAGATACTATAGAGCAGACATATTATACATCACAATAACAGAGGGAGGACTGGGCTGCCCCTCAGTGGTGAGATAATATAGAGCAGCCATATTATACATCCCAATAACAGAGGGAGGACTGGGCTGCTCCTCAGTGGTGAGATATTATAGAGCAGCCATATTATACACCCCAATAACAGAGGGAGGATTGGGTTGCCCCTCAGTGGTGAGATACTATAGAGCAGCCATATTATACATCCCAATAACAGAGGGAGGACTGGGCTGCCCCTCAGTGGTGAGATATTATAGAGCAGACATATTATACATCCCAATAACAGAGAGAGGACTGGGCTGCCCCTCAGTGGTGAGATATTATAGAGCAGACATATTATACATCCCAATAACAGAGAGAGGACTGGGCTGCTCCTCAGTGGTGAGATACTATAGAGCAGCCATATTATACATCCCAATAACAGAGAGAGGACTGGGCTGCTCCTCAGTGGTGAGATACTATAGAGCAGCCATATTATATATCCCAATAACAGAGGGAGGACTGCGCTGCCCCTCAGTGGTGAGATATTATAGAGCAGTCATATTATACATCCCAATAACAGAGAGAGGACTGGGCTGCCCCTCAGTGGTGAGATATGATAGAGCAGCCATATTATACATCCCAATAACAGAGGGAGGACTGGGCTGCCCCTCAGTGGTGAGATACTATAGAGCAGACATATTATACCTCCCAATAACAGAGGGAGGACTGGGCTGCTCCTCAGTGGTGAGATATTATAGAGCAGACATATTATACCTCCCAATAACAGAGGGAGGACTGGGCTGCTCCTCAGTGGTGAGATACTATAGGGCAGCCATATTATACACCCCAATAACAGAAGGAGGACTGGGCTGCCCCTCAGTGGTGAGATATTATAGGGCAGCCATATTATACACCCCAATAACAGAAGGAGGACTGGGCTGCCCCTCTATGGTGAGATACTATAGAGCAGACATATTATACACCCCAATAACAGAAGGAGGACTGGGCTGCCCCTCAGTGGTGAGATACTATAGAGCAGCCATATTATACATCCCAATAACAGAAGGGGGACTGGGCTGCCCCTCAGTGGTGAGATATTATAGAGCAGCCATATTATACACCCCAATAACAGAGGGAGGACTGGGCTGCCCCTCAGTGGTGAGATACTATAGAGCAGCCATATTATACACCCCAATAACAGAGGGAGGACTGGGCTGCCCCTCAATGGTGAGATATTATAGAGCAGACATATTATACATCCCAATAACAGAGGGAGGACTGGGCTGCCCCTCAGTGGTGAGATACTATAGAGCAGCCATATTATACACCCCAATAACAGAGGGAGGACTGGGCTGCCCCTCAATGGTGAGATATTATAGAGCAGACATATTATACATCCCAATAACAGAGGGAGGACTGGGCTCCCCCTCAGTGGTGAGATACTATAGAGCAGCCATATTATACATCCCAATAACAGAAGGGGGACTGGGCTGCCCCTCAGTGGTGAGATATTATAGAGCAGCCATATTATACACCCCAATAACAGAGGGAGGACTGGGCTGCCCCTCAGTGGTGAGATACTATAGAGCAGCCATATTATACATCCCAATAACAGAAGGGGGACTGGGCTGCTCCTCAGTGGTGGGATACTATAGAGCAGCCATATTATACATCCCAATAACAGAGGGAGGACAGAGCTGCCCCTCAGTGGTGAGATACTATAGAGCAGCCATATTATACATCCCAATAACAGAGGGAGGACTGGGCTGCCCCTCAGTGGTGAGATATTATAGAGCAGACATATTATACATCCCAATAACAGAGGGAGGACTGGGCTGCCCCTCAGTGGTGAGATATTATAGAGCAGACATATTATACATCCCAATAACAGAGGGAGGACTGGGCTGCCCCTCAGTGGTGAGATACTATAGAGCAGCCATATTATACATCCCAATAACAGAAGGGGGACTGGGCTGCTCCTCAGTGGTGAGATACTATAGAGCAGCCATATTATACATCCCAATAACAGAGGGAGGACAGAGCTGCCCCTCAGTGGTGAGATACTATAGAGCAGCCATATTATACATCCCAATAACAGAGGGAGGACAGGGCTGCCCCTCAGTGGTGAGATATTATAGAGCAGACATATTATACATCCCAATAACAGAGGGAGTACTGGGCTGCTCCTCAGTGGTGAGATACTATAGAGCAGACATATTATACATCCCAATAACAGAGGGAGGACAGGGCTGTCCCTCAGTGGTGAGATACTATAGAGCAGCCATATTATACATCCCAATAACAGAGGGAGGACTGGGCTGCTCCTCAGTGGTGAGATACTATAGAGCAGTCATATTATACATCCCAATAACAGAAGGAGGACAGAGCTGCCCCTCAGTGGTGAGATACTATAGAGCAGTCATATTATACATCCCAATAACAGAGGGAGGACTGGGCTGCTCCTCAGTGGTGAGATACTATAGAGCAGTCATATTATACATCCCAATAACAGAGGGAGGACTGGGCTGCTCCTCAGTGGTGAGATACTATAGAGCAGACATATTATACATCCCAATAACAGAGAGAGGACTGGGCTGCCCCTCAGTGGTGAGATACTATAGAGCAGACATATTATACATCCCAATAACAGAGGGAGGACTGGGCTGCTCCTCAGTGGTGAGATACTATAGAGCAGACATATTATACATCCCAATAACAGAAGGAGGACAGAGCTGCCCCTCAGTGGTGAGATACTATAGAGCAGTCATATTATACATCCCAATAACAGAGGGAGGACTGGGCTGCTCCTCAGTGGTGAGATACTATAGAGCAGTCATATTATACATCCCAATAACAGAGGGAGGACTGGGCTGCTCCTCAGTGGTGAGATACTATAGAGCAGACATATTATACATCCCAATAACAGAGAGAGGACTGGGCTGCCCCTCAGTGGTGAGATACTATAGAGCAGACATATTATACATCCCAATAACAGAGGGAGGACTGGGCTGCTCCTCAGTGGTGAGATACTATAGAGCAGACATATTATACATCCCAATAACAGAGGGAGGACTGGGCTGCTCCTCAGTGGTGAGATACTATAGAGCAGCCATATTATACATCCCAATAACAGAGGGAGGACTGGGCTGTTCCTCAGTGGTGAGATACTATAGAGCAGACATATTATACATCCCAATAACAGAGGGAGGACTGGGCTGCTCCTCAGTGGTGAGATACTATAGAGCAGCCATAATATACACCCCAATAACAGAAGGAGGACAGAGCTGCCCCTCAGTGGTGAGATACTATAGAGCAGTCATATTATACATCCCAATAACAGAGGGAGGACTGAGCTGCCCCTCAGTGGTGAGATATTATAGAGCAGACATATTATACATCCCAATAACAGAGGGAGGACTGGGCTGCTCCTCAGTGGTGAGATACTATAGAGCAGTCATATTATACATCCCAATAACAGAAGGAGGACTGAGCTGCCCCTCAGTGGTGAGATACTATAGAGCAGACATATTATACATCCCAATAACAGAAGGAGGACTGGGCTGTCCCTCAGTGGTGAGATACTATAGAGCAGCCATATTATACATCCCAATAACAGAGGGAGGACTGGGCTGCTCCTCAGTGGTGAGATACTATAGAGCAGCCATATTATACACCCCAATAACAGAGGGAGGACTGGGCTGCCCCTCAGTGGTGAGATACTATAGAGCAGCCATATTATACATCCCAATAACAGAGGGAGGACTGGGCTGCCTCTCAGTGGTGAGATACTATAGAGCAGACATATTATACATCCCAATAACAGAGGGAGGACTGGGCTGCCCCTCAGTGTTGAGGTTTTATAGAGCAGCCATATTATACATCCCAATAACAGAGGGAGGACAGAGCTGCCCCTCAGTGTTGAGGTTTTATAGAGCAGTCATATTTGAACAACTGAGGTTGATATGGAATGATTAGGATGACAGACATTTTCTATCCACTGGCTAACACGGTACCAAGATATATTTCTTTCGTGTATCAGACATTGGATATAAATTCTTCAATGTTGGATGGTGTTTCTATTCATATATCATTACCGGGTGTAACCCCGGCGGTGATATTAGTTGTGTCGGCCACTAGCGGTGGAGCCGGCGCTGGGAGCGTGGGGCGTACTGATCAATAACCTGCACACTATTACATTGCCGCTGTCTAGAGCCCCCATACAGACTTTGGAGCAGTCTATTCTGGACCTCCAGATTCAATAACTGGAAATCCCTGGAGTCCTACTGGTTGGGGACTTGTATGAGGAAGGAATATGGTCGTCCTCCTCTACGATCAGAGAGATATCACCTTCCACATAGAGATCATTATAAATATCTACAATTAGGCATTTTCTATAGGGAAACAATAATCTATATAATCGTCCAAGGGTCACTTCCGTCTGTCTGTCTGTTACGGAAATCCCGCGTTGTTGACCGACCAATCAGCGTCGGGCACAGTCCGGCCGCGAATTCTCCCCTTCCTATTCTCCGTCAGTGCCCCTCCAGTCACCGCTCACACAGGGTTAATGGCTGCGTCACACTGCGGTGTATGAAGTCCGGTAACGCCGCTATTAACCCTGTGTGACCAACTTTTTACTATTCATGCGGCATCAATAGTAAAAAGATCTAATGATAAAAATAATTAAAAAATAAAAAATTATATTCTCACCTTCCGTCGTCTTTCCCGCTCCTCGCGACGCTCCGGTCACAAGAATGTATTGCGGTTTTGCAACGTCATCTCGCGAGACCGCAATGCATTCTTGGGACCGGAGCCTCGCGAGGAGCATCGCTAAACGCCTGGGCTGGATCCAGGGGCCGACGGAAGGTGAGGATATTACTATTTTATTTTAATTCTTTTTTTTTTTTTTTTTTTTTTAACAGGGATATGGTGCCCACATTGCTATATACTACGTTCACAGAGAAAAAAAGAATATCTTTGGGGACCTATATCCTTAAAAAATTCACACAAAAAAAAAAATTATATATTAAAAACCAACAAAATAGGTGCACTCAACACAAACCATCACCATGACAGCAACATATCATAGAAAAGACCAGGGTGGTGCCTAGCCCTGTGCTGCACTACCTGCACCCTGCCTGCCAGCGGAGGTTGGCACCCTACAATAGTACGACAGTGGCGCCCCCGCTCACCGGCGACTATCCCTCTATCCTGTCCCTTGTTAGAGGATTAATATGTAATAAGGTGCTGTAGTGCTTATCAAAATGTATAAATGCTCCCCAGGGTTACATATATATGTACGGATCCCCTCAGTATAACTCTGATTAGTAATACATGTATTCCAGACACAGTACAGTTTGATGTAAAAAATTCCAAGTATCTGGCCTAGTGCACATCCAGATCACCCTGGTGCACTAATTATTACCAAATATATATAATCCACAATCAATCGGTGTCACCACTATTCGGACCCCAAATAATAGACCATAATCAGTCGGTCTCCTTGCTATTAGGGTACCGTATAAAACCCTTGGGCACAACCATATATATTGCTTATATGTCTGTAAGCGTATCCCTTCTGTACTCATGAAGTATATTTGGAGTATTTCTGATAAGCACTACAGCACCTTATTACATATTATACCCTTAATCATCTAACAAGGGACAGCATAGAGGAGAGTCGTCATGGAGCGGGGGCGCCACTGTCGTACTATTGTAGGGTGCCAACCTCCGCTGACAGGCAGGGGCAGAGTAGATAGCATTATAGACCCCAATTTTGCTTCAATCATACAAACGACTGTGATTTGTTATGACTGTTTATGTTCCTATCCCATCCTGTTAGGGCCCAATAGGGGTAGGAGGGATAGTCGCCGGTGAGCGGGGGCGCCAATTGCGCAGGATTATAGGGTGCCAACCTCCGCTGGCAGGCAGGGTGCAGGTAGTGCAGTACAGGGCTAGGCACCACCCTGGTCTTTTCTATGATATGTTGCTGTCATGGTGATGGTTTGTGTAGTGCACCTATTTTGTTGGTTTTTAATGTAATAATAATAAAGGTAATTTTTATCTAGTTAACACAGGGGATTTTTTTCTGTGAATTGCTATATACTACTATGTGGGCTGTGCTATATACTACATGGCTGTGTTATATACTGCGTGGGCTGTGTTATATACTACGTCTCTGTGCTATATACGTGGGCTGTGCTATATATTACGTGGCTGTGCATTATATTACCCTGGCTGGGCAATACGTGGCTGTTATATACTATGTGGGCTGTGCTATATACATGGGCTGTGCTATATACTATGTGGGCTGTGTTATATACACTACGTGGCCTGTGCTATAAACTACGTGGCTGTGTTATATACTACGTCTCTGTGCTATATACGTGGGCTGTGCTATATATTACGTGGCTGTGCATTATATTACCCTGGCTGGGCAATACGTGGTTGTTATATACTATGTGGGCTGTGCTATATACATGGGCTGTGCTATATACTATGTGGGCTGTGTTATATACACTACGTGGCCTGTGCTATAAACTACGTGGCTGTGTTATATACTGCGTGGGCTGTGTTATATACTACATCTCTGTGCTATATACGTGGGCTATGCCATATACTACGTGGCTGTGCAATATATTACCCTGGCTGGGCAATACACTACGTGGCTGTTATATACTACGTGGGCTGTGCTATATACTACATGGCTGTTCTATATACTACGTGGGCTGTGCTATATACTACGTGGGCTGTGCTATAAACTACGTGGATGTGCAATATACTACGTGGCTGTGCTATATATTACGTAGCTGTGCTATATACTATGTGGCTGTGTTATATACTATGTAGGCTGTGCTATATACTACGTGGCTATGCTGTGTACTACGGGGTTGTGCTATATACTTTGTGGCTGTGCTATATACTACGTGGGCTGTGCTATATACTACGTGAGCTGTGCTATATACTACGTGGCTGTGCTATATACTACGTGGCTGTGCTATATACTACGTGGCTGTGCTATATACTACGTGGCTGTGCTATATACTACGTGGGCTGTGCTATATACTACGTGGGCTGTGCTATATGCTACGTGGGCTGTGCTATGTACTACGTGGGCTGTGTAATATACGTGGCTGTGCTATATATTATGTGGCTGTTATATACTACGAGGGCTGTGCTATATGCTACGTGGCTGTGCTATATACTACGTGGGCTGTGTTATATACTACGTGGGCTGTGTTATATGCTACGTGGCTGTGCTATATTTCTCTGCTGTATCTGTGCATCATGAATCGTGGTATGTGTTAAAGAGGTGGGCCCACTGAGACTCTTTCGCCCGGGGCCGTCAAAAACCTGGAGCCGGCCCTGGCTTCACTGATTGTTCGTGGCCGGCCGTGAATTGGCGCAGTCTTTGAACGATGCTTCGCTAATTGGTCGCGTCCGGCCGGCCGAATCCTGTGTCTAAATTGCATTATTCTGAAAACTTCATAAACTACATGCATATTCTAGAATACCCGATGCGTTAGAATCGGGCCACCATCTAGTATAAAATATTCTCACAACCTCCAATCTATATACGATGCTCCTCGCCCAGCGCGGCAAAGGAGAGCGGTCTGTAGGCCACAACCATATGCTGGAGGAGACCTTCCCCTCTCTGGACTCGTATCTCCACAAATGGGAGACTGATCTACAA
The DNA here is from genome assembly GCF_032444005.1 of Ranitomeya imitator. NCBI lineage: Eukaryota > Metazoa > Chordata > Amphibia > Anura > Dendrobatidae > Ranitomeya > Ranitomeya imitator. The sequence goes on along the minus strand of NC_091287.1, from coordinate 575,233,839 downwards.
TCCGTGATCTCCCCGGTCAGTGGCGGACGTCCGTCTCAATGATATGGACACTCTAGGTGCCCCGACCTCCTGGAGAGCGCCAGAAAGCTGCTGTAGCGGTGGTATTCACATTATACAGTGTCTGAGATCTACCGCAGCTCCCCGGATGTGTGACGAGACCCCAACACAGATGTGATACAAGTCTGGTGGGATTGCCATAGGGTGGAGCGGCTCTGGGGGGCAATCCCTCACTTAGTGTCCCAGATTAGCGGCATCCCAATGAAGAATAGGAGGGAGCAGGCGCTTCTGGCCACTGACCTGGATGTAATCCCACCCCAGCTCCGGACAGTGATCGCACACTCTCATAGCTACGAACATTAGAATCGCAGGATATTGGAGAAACCCCCAATGTCCGTCACTAGCCAAGATCGTGGCTCTGGTGAAGGACCGCTGTCTGTCAGAGAAGATAATGGCTCCATCCACCAGTAACACAGGGTCACGTCTGAGGAGACGGGCCGGCTGCCACCATTCACACTAGACTGAGGAGACAGAGGTCTAATAATGGCGATACGCCGGATAATCATCTGACGGCGTCACCTCCTCCCATAATAGTTATGTGTAGCCCATAAATGATTAAGAAAGACATTGTAATGATGGGCAATGATCGGAGGCTACATTGTAAAGTATGACTTATAAAACAAGAAAAAGATTATGGTAAAATAAAAAAAAGGAGAATGATCCTAAACACACGGCAGATTCCACCATAGACGACGTCAGAAGGCACGAGATGGAGGCTTTACAATGGCCCTCACAGTCCCCTGATCATCACTGACAATCTGTGGTGAGACCTCAGCATAGCAGAGGACGCGAGACCACCAGGAACCTCACAGAACGGGAGGAATTCTCCAAGAAGAACGGCGGAAAAACCCTCAAAGAATGGGAAGACGTGTCTACAAGCTGCGAGACCTGCTATAAAATACAAAGGGAACGGAACCTGCTTCACTGTTCCAGATAAAGGAATCACGGCCAGGGGCGCACAGACTTTTACATGTCACCACATATATGTACACATACTTGTCATCCGCACAGGTTCCACTTTCTACAACTTTTTAGATTTTTTTTCTTTAAATGCCAGAAGGGATTTGTGATCATGTGATCGCATCATTATGTCCGACCTCCCCCACACAGTTACATCACGTGTCCTCACCCAGTGGCGTCTCATCCAGCAAAGATTTGGTGTTCAGGTCGGCACCATGAGCAACAAGCATCTCCACCAATTGCATCTGTGGAAGACAAAAAACTGGTGATAACACAGCACCGCCAGGCAGCCCGAGGCCCCGCCTCCCTCCACCAGGCAGCCCGAGACCCCGCCTCCCTCCACCAGGCAGCCCGAGACCCCGCTTCCCTCCACCAGGCAGCCCGAGACCCCGCCTCCCTCCACCAGGCAGGCCAAGGCCCAGCCTTTATCCACCAGGCAGCCCGAGGTCTCGCTTCCCTCCGCCAGGCAGCCCGAGGCCCCGCCTCCCTCCACCAGGCAGCCTGATGCCCCACCTCCTTCCGCCAGGCAGCCTGAGGCCCCACCTCCCTCCACCAGGCAGCCCGATGACCCACCTCCCTCCGCCAGGCAGTCCGAGGCCCCAACTCCCTCCGCCAGGCAGCCCGAGGCCCCGCTTTTATCCACCAGGCAGCCCGAGGTCTCGCCTCCCTCCACCAGGCAGCCCGAGGCCCCGCCTCCCTCCGCCAGGCAGCCCGAGGACCCACCTCCCTCCGTCAGGCAGCCCGAGGCCCCATCTCCCTCCGCCAGGCAGCCCGAGGCCCCATCTCCCTCCGCCAGGCAGCCCGAGGCCCCACCTCCCTCCGCCAGGCAGCCCGAGGCCCCGCCTCCCTCCACCAGGCAGCCCGAGGCCCCGCCTTTATCCACCAGGCAGCCCGAGGTCTCGCCTCTCTCCGCCAGGCAGCCCGAGAACCCGCCTCCCTCCACCAGGCAGCCCGAGGCCCCACCTCCCTCCGCCAGGCAGCCCGAGGCCCCACTTCCCTCCGCCAGGCAGCCCGAGGCCCCGCCTTTATCCACCAGGCAGCCCGAGGTCTCGCCTCCCTCCGCCAGGCAGCCCGAGAACCCGCTTCCCTCCACCAGGCAGCCCGAGGCCCCACCTCCCTCCACCAGGCAGCCCGAGGCCCCGCTTCCCTCCGCCAGGCAGCCCGAGGCCCCGCTTCCCTCCGCCAGGCAGCCCGAGGCCCCACCTCCCTCCACCAGGCAGCCCGAGGCCCCGCTTCCCTCCGCCAGGCAGCCCGAGGCCCCACCTCCCTCCGCCAGGCAGCCCGAGGCCCCACCTCCCTCCGCCAGGCAGCCCGAGGCCCCGCCTCCCTCCGCCAGGCAGCCCGAGGCCCCGCTTCCCTCCGCCAGGCAGCCCGAGGCCCCGCTTCCCTCCGCCAGGCAGCCCGAGGCCCCACCTCCCTCCGCCAGGCAGCCCGAGGCCCCACCTCCCTCCGCCAGGCAGCCCGAGGCCCCACCTCCCTCCGCCAGGCAGCCCGAGGCCCCGCTTCCCTCCGCCAGGCAGCCCGAGGCCCCGCTTCCCTCCGCCAGGCAGCCCGAGGCCCCACCTCCCTCCACCAGGCAGCCCGAGGCCCCGCTTCCCTCCGCCAGGCAGAAGCGGACAGGCACTTACCTGACCCCAACAAGCTGCGGCATGGAGCGGCTCCCAACCATCACTGTCCCGAGCATTCAATGAGGCCATGTGTTCCAGCAGAAGCTCCGCCGCCGCCACGTAACCATTCGCTGCAGCAATATGTAGCTGTAATACAGAGGAAGAGGTCACAGTCCTGAGGTCGGTGCATTAGAGAGGGGAAAAGATGAGCTGCTCCCCGTGTATAAGGGAGGGGGGAAGGGGAGATGAGCTGCTCCATGCGTATTGGGGGGGGAAGATGAGCTGCTCCATGCGTATTGGGGGGGGGGGGAGATGAGTTGCTCCCCGTGTATTAGGGGAGGGGGAGATGAGCTGCTCCCCGTGTATTGGGGGGGAAGATGAGGTGCTCCCTGTGTATTAGAGGGGGGGAGGGACAAGCTGCTCCCCATGTATTAAGAGGGGGGAGATGAGCAGCACCCCATGTATTGGGGGGGGGGGGGGGGGAGATGAGTTGCTCCCCGTGTATTAGAGGGGGGGAGGGACAAGCTGCTCCCCATGTATTAAGAGGGGGGAGATGAGCAGCACCCCATGTATTGGGGGGGGGGGGGGGGGGAGATGAGTTGCTCCCCGTGTATTAGAGGGGGGGGGGGGGAGATGAGTTGCTCCCCGTGTATTAGGGGCAGGGATGAGTTGCTCCCCGTGTATTAGGGGCTGGGATGAGTTGCTCCCCGTGTATTAGGGGCAGGGATGAGTTGCTCCCCGTGTATTAGGGGCTGGGATGAGTTGCTCCCCGTGTATTAGGGGCAGGGATGAGTTTCTCCCCGTGTATTAGGGGCAGGGATGAGTTTCTCCCCGTGTATTAGGGGCAGGGATGAGTTGCTCCCCGTGTATTAGGGGCAGGGATGAGTTGCTCCCCGTGTATTAGGGGCTGGGATGAGTTGCTCCCCGTGTATTAGGGGCTGGGATGAGTTGCTCCCCGTGTATTAGGGGCAGGGATGAGTTGCTCCCCGTGTATTAGGGGCAGGGATGAGTTGCTCCCCGTGTATTAGGGGCAGGGATGAGTTGCTCCCGGTGCATTAGGGGCAGGGATGAGTTGCTCCCCGTGTATTAGGGGCTGGGATGAGTTGCTCCCCGTGTATTAGGGGCAGGGATGAGTTGCTCCCCGTGTATTAGGGGCAGGGATGAGTTGCTCCCCGTGTATTAGGGGCAGGGATGAGTTGCTCCCCGTGTATTAGGGGCAGGGATGAGTTGCTCCCCGTGCATTAGGGGCAGGGATGAGTTGCTCCCCGTGTATTAGGGGCAGGGATGAGTTGCTCCCCGTGTATTAGAGGGGGGGGAGGGACAAGCTGCTCCCCATGTATTAAGAGGGGGGAGATGAGCAGCACCCCATGTATTGGGGGGGGGGGGGGGGGGAGATGAGTTGCTCCCCGTGTATTAGAGGGGGGGGGGGGGGGGGGAGATGAGTTGCTCCCCGTGTATTAGGGGCAGGGATGAGTTGCTCCCCGTGTATTAGGGGGGGGGATGAGTTGCTCCCCGTGTATTAGGGGCTGGGATGAGTTGCTCCCCGTGTATTAGGGGCAGGGATGAGTTGCTCCCCGTGTATTAGGGGCAGGGATGAGTTGCTCCCCGTGCATTAGGGGCAGGGATGAGTTGCTCCCCGTGCATTAGGGGCAGGGATGAGTTGCTCCCCGTGCATTAGGGGCAGGGATGAGTTGCTCCCCGTGTATTAGGGGCAGGGATGAGTTGCTCCCCGTGTATTAGGGGCTGGGATGAGTTGCTCCCCGTGTATTAGGGGCAGGGATGAGTTGCTCCCCGTGTATTAGGGGCAGGGATGAGTTGCTCCCCGTGTATTAGGGGCTGGGATGAGTTGCTCCCCGTGTATTAGGGGCAGGGATGAGTTGCTCCCCGTGTATTAGGGGCTGGGATGAGTTGCTCCCCGTGTATTAGGGGCTGGGATGAGTTGCTCCCCGTGTATTAGGGGCTGGGATGAGTTGCTCCCCGTGTATTAGGGGCAGGGATGAGTTGCTCCCCGTGTATTAGGGGCTGGGATGAGTTGCTCCCCGTGTATTAGGGGCAGGGATGAGTTGCTCCCCGTGTATTAGGGGCAGGGATGAGTTGCTCCCCGTGTATTAGGGGCAGGGATGAGTTGCTCCCCGTGTATTAGGGGCAGGGATGAGTTTCTCCCCGTGTATTAGGGGCAGGGATGAGTTGCTCCCCGTGTATTAGGGGCAGGGATGAGTTGCTCCCCGTGTATTAGGGGCAGGGATGAGTTGCTCCCCGTGTATTAGGGGCAGGGATGAGTTGCTCCCCGTGTATTAGGGGCTGGGATGAGTTGCTCCCCGTGTATTAGGGGCAGGGATGAGTTGCTCCCCGTGTATTAGGGGCAGGGATGAGTTGCTCCCCGTGTATTAGGGGCAGGGATGAGTTGCTCCCCGTGTATTAGGGGCAGGGATGAGTTGCTCCCCGTGTATTAGGGGCAGGGATGAGTTGCTCCCCGTGTATTAGGGGCTGGGATGAGTTGCTCCCCGTGTATTAGGGGCAGGGATGAGTTGCTCCCCGTGTATTAGGGGCAGGGATGAGTTGCTCCCCGTGTATTAGGGGCAGGGATGAGTTGCTCCCCGTGCATTAGGGGCAGGGATGAGTTGCTCCCCGTGTATTAGGGGCAGGGATGAGTTGCTCCCCGTGTATTAGGGGCAGGGATGAGTTGCTCCCCGTGCATTAGGGGCAGGGATGAGTTGCTCCCCGTGCATTAGGGGCAGGGATGAGTTGCTCCCTGTGTATTAGGGGCAGGGATGAGTTGCTCCCGGTGCATTAGGGGCAGGGATGAGTTGCTCCCCGTGTATTAGGGGCAGGGATGAGTTGCTCCCCGTGTATTAGGGGCAGGGATGAGTTGCTCCCGGTGCATTAGGGGCAGGGATGAGTTGCTCCCGGTGCATTAGGGGCAGGGATGAGTTGCTCCCCGTGTATTAGGGGCAGGGATGAGTTGCTCCCCGTGTATTAGGGGCAGGGATGAGTTGCTCCCCGTGTATTAGGGGCTGGGATGAGTTGCTCCCCGTGTATTAGGGGCAGGGATGAGTTGCTCCCCGTGTATTAGGGGCAGGGATGAGTTGCTCCCCGTGTATTAGGGGCAGGGATGAGTTGCTCCCCGTGCATTAGGGGCAGGGATGAGTTGCTCCCCGTGCATTAGGGGCAGTTCGCTATAAACCAGGGTATGTGACAGTCTGGCGGGCGTTCACTAGGTAATGACGCTCGCCCGTTGGGCACAGACATCTCCTTACACACAAGATGTCACCTGACACCGGGAATAAGGTGTGAATTATACATGAGGCTGAGAGCTGAGAACACAGAAGGAGGCGGCAGATGTGAGACCAGCGGAGGTCCGCCAGCCCGGGAAATGGGGGGCACTTGTCAGTATTACAGTAAGGACGGTTATTACTGCTGGGGTTATTGTTCTCTGGTGTCAGCACACACACACGTAAACTGAACCAACACAGTCATCGCTGAAAGTGTTTCTCCCAAACAATTATTACAATTACACGCTTTCTTTTCCACTTATTTCCTTTGTGTTTATTGGAACAACACAAAAAAGGCAAATTGGACATAATTTCACATAAAATACGGCGGACACAATTGTTGGCGCCCTCCTTAATATTTGGTCACGCCCTTCAGAATAACTGCAGTCGGTCGCTTCCTATGACCATCCACAAGCTTCTTCCTCCTCTCAGCCGGGATCTTGGACTCTTCTATAACCATCCACAAGCTTCTTCCTCCTCTCAGCCGGGAACTTGGACTCTCCTATAACCATCCACAAGCCTCTTACTCCTCTCAGTCGGGATCTTGGACTCTTCTATAACCATCCACAAGCTTCTTACTCCTCTCAGCCGGGATCTTGGACTCTTCTATAACCATCCACAAGCTTCTTACTCCTCTCAGCTGGGATCTTGGACTCTCCTATAACCATCCACAAGCTTCTTACTCCTCTCAGTCGGGAACTTGGACTCTTCTATAACCATCCACAAGCTTCTTCCTCCTCTCAGCCGGGATCTTGGACTCTTCTATAACCATCCACAAGCTTCTTCCTCCTCTCAGCCGGGATCTTGGACTCTTCTATAACCATCCACAAGCTTCTTCCTCCTCTCAGTCGGGAACTTGGACTCTTCTATAACCATCCACAAGCTTCTTACTCCTCTCAGCTGGGATCTTGGACTCTTCTATAACCATCCACAAGCTTCTTCCTCCTCTCAGTCGGGATCTTGGACTCTCCTATAACCATCCACAAGCTTCTTCCTCCTCTCAGCCGGGATCTTGGACTCTCCTATAACCATCCACAAGCTTCTTCCTCCTCTCAGCCGGGATCTTGGACTCTTCTATAACCATCCACAAGCTTCTTCCTCCTCTCAGCCGGGATCTTGGACTCTCCTATAACCATCCACAAGCTTCTTCCTCCTCTCAGCCGGGATCTTGGACTCTCCTATAACCATCCACAAGCTTCTTCCTCCTCTCAGCCGGGATCTTGGACTCTTCTATAACCAGCCACAAGCTTCTTCCTCCTCTCAGCCGGGATCTTGGACTCTTCTATAACCATCCACAACCTTCTTCCTCCTCTCAGCCGGGATCTTGGACTCTTCTATAACCATCCACAAGCTTCTTACTCCTCTCAGCCGGGATCTTGGACTCTTCTTACAATCTGTTCCTGGTCTCATATTTCACCTTCTCCCAACAGATATTGTAAGATCTCTCCACAGGGGATCAATAAGATTTATGTCTGGGCTCATTGCAGCCACTTCACAACTCTCCAGTGCATCTATTTCTGGGGACTTTGTGTGTCCTGCTGGAAGACCCATGACCTAAGACGGACACCCAGCTTTCTGACACCAGGCCCTACACTGCCACCCAAAACACTTTGGTAATCCTCAGATTTCATGATGCCTTGCACAGTAAAGGCATCCAGTGCTAGAGGCAACAAAACAACCGCAAACCAGCTGTGACCATCCACCATGTCTGACTGTAGGTGCTGTGTTCTTTTCTTTGTAGCCTAATGGCGTTTTCTGTAAACAGTAGAGTGCTTTATCATAAGCTTCTATCTTGGTCTCATCTGTCGACAAGACGCTTTCCCAGAAGGATTTTGGTTAGTCACATACAGTTTGGAAAACTGCAGACTAGCTTTTTTATGTCTCTGTGTAAGCAATGGGGTCCTTTGGGGTCTCCTGACATAGCATTTCATTTCTATGTGGACAGATAGTCCGTGCTGACACTGAGACCCTTCAGTCTGAAGGACAGCTTGGATTTCTTTGGACCTTGACTGGGGTTGATCCACCATCCAGACTATCCTGCGTTGCAACCTTTTATCAATTTTTCTCTTCTGTCCAGGGAGATTAGCTACAGTACCAGGGGTCGTAAACTTCTTCATTATGTTGTGCACTGTGGACAAAGGAACATACGATCTCTGGCGATGGACTTGTAACCTTCAGATTGGTGATATTGAGGTTCTCCAGTCCTCAGACAGTTCTTATCTCCTCTTTCTGTTCTCCATGCTTAGTGTGGCACACACAGACACACAATGCAAAGATTGAGGCAACTTATCCCCTTTTATCTGGTTTCAGGTGGGATTTTCACATTGCCAATATGTTACTTGCCACAGGTGAGTGCGAACGAGCATCACATGCTGGAAACAAAGATGCTTACTGACAATTCTAGAAAAAAGTAGACTCTCCAGTGAAACGTCCTCAAGTAAGAAAAACTTGAAGTTTGACAAAAACATTAAAACCAGGAATGACAGAAAGTATACTTCATTTCTCTGTAGTCTGGACTTTCAAATGCTCCACGCTGCTCCTCCTCATAGCTCCTTGCTGCAGCCCTGGACGGCTCCGCGCTGTTCCTCCTCATAGCTCCTTGCTGCAGCCCTGGACGGCTCCGCGCTGTTCCTCCTCATAGCTCCTTGCTGCAGCCCTGGACGGCTCCGCGCTGTTCCTCCTCATAGCTCCTTACTTCAGCCCTGGGCGGCTCCGTGCTGCTCTTCCTCGTAGCTCCTTGCTGTAGCCCTGGGCGGCTCCGCGCTGTTCCTCCTTGTAGCTCCTTGCTGCAGCCCTGGACGGCTCCGCGCTGTTCCTCCTCATAGCTCCTTGCTGCAGCCCTGGACAGCTCCACGCTGTTCCTCCTCATAGCTCCTTGCTGCAGCCCTGGGCGGCTCCGTGCTGCTCTTCCTCGTAGCTCCTTGCTGTAGCCCTGGGCGGCTCCGTGCTGCTCTTCCTCGTAGCTCCTTGCTGCAGCCCTGGGCGGCTCTGCGCTGTTCCTCCTCGTAGCTCCTTACTTCAGCCCTGGGTTGCTCCGTGCTGTTCCTCCTCGTAGTACATGTGTCTTCATCATGATGACCTCACTTCTCCGATTTTCTTTCATGTACACTTTTGGAAAGGCTTGGTTTGTGTCCGGCCAATATTTTGGGTTGTGTGTGAAATTACCTTCACCCCCGGAGCTTTTTTTCGGTTTTGCGTTTTCGTTTTTTGCTCCCCTCCTTCCCAGAGCCATAATTGTTTATTTTTCCGTCACTATGGTCATGTGAGGGCTTATTTTTTGCGGGACGAGTTGTACTTTTGAATAATACCATTGGTTTTAGCATGTCGTGTACTAGAAAACGGGAAACAAAAATTCCAAGTGCAATGAAATTACAAAAAAAGTGCAATCCCACACTTGTTTTTTGTTTGGGTTTTTTGCTAGGTTCACTAAATGCTTAAACTGACCTGCCATTATGATTCTCCAGGTCAGTACGAGTTCATAGACACCAAACATGTCCAGGTTATTTTTTATCTAAGTGGTAAAAAAAATTCCAAACGTTGCTTTAAAAAAAGAGAAAAATTGCGCCATTTTCCGATACCTGTAGCGTGTCCATTTTTCGTGATCTCGGGTCAGGTGAGGGCTCACCTTCCGCGTGCCAAGCTGTTTTTGTTTTGTTTTTTACACCATTTTGATGCAGATACGTTCTTTTGATCGCCCCTCATTGCATTTTAATGCAATGTCAAGGTGACGAAAAAAAAACGTAATTCTGGTGTTTTGACTTTTCTCGCTACGCCATTTAGCGATCAGGTTAATCCTTTTTTCTTAGGCTGCTTTCACACATCAGGTTTTTGCCATCAGGCTCAATCCGGCGACTTTTGAAAAAAAAACAGATTCGGCGAATGATGCCTCTGGATCCATTGTTTTCTCATAGACTGGAAAAAACATACAAAGTTACGTTTTTTGTCTGCGGCGAAAAACCGGACAGCTAGAATGGAAGATAGTGGGCGCCGGATCTGGTAAATGTCCGGGATTGGCATCTGCACCGTCGCAGCTACAGCCACAAAATTTTGCACAGTCACACGTCTGGACCCTGAGAGCGTCATAGGCTACGTTGTGAGGCGAAATTTTAACCCCACGCGTTCCAATTCACCAAACAATTTTGCCCCTATCTACATAATGGGGAAAAAGTGAAAGGAAAAGTGTTGGAGGCAAATTGACAGCTGCCAGATGTGAACAAGGGGGACTTAAAGAGTGAGAGGGATGGCGCCAAAGAGTATATACCGATCAGTTGCTAAGGTGGGGCCCCGACATGGGATACTCACCACACACGGGGATATGAACACACACAAAATGCGCTACACACTACCACGTGCTTGAACACATATACCACCCTCAGCACACATTTCACCACACATACACCAACCTCGCCACATAAAAGGCGAAACACAAAAGTCGCCGCTCAAAACTCGCCACGCGCAAAACTAGGCTCACGCAAAACCAGGCTCATGCAAAACTCGCCACACGCGCAAAACTCACCACATGGAAAACTCGCCACACGCAAAACTTGCCACATGCACAAAAGTTGCCTGACACAAAACTTGCACATACTCAAAACGCACCACACAAAACTCGCCATGCGTAAAACTTGCTGCACACAACTTGCTACACTAACCTGCCACATGCAACTCGACACACAAAAAGTTGCTACATGCATGTCACCACACAAAACTCAACACACACAACTTGACACATGAAACTCGCCCTAAAACACACACAAGTCTGGTATTATCCTTCAAAAATAAAAATCTGATTAATAAGCAGACAAACTACAAGAGCAACAAATGTACCATATAGGAAATACGGCAGCTGTCAGTCACATGACCTGTCTATTATGTGTATGTGTGAGCTAATATATACTGCCAGGGGGAGGGCTTCCTGTTGGCTGGGGATTTATCAGGCTGCCAATTTAGCTTACAAATACTGAGGTAAAAATACTGAGCAAATAACGTGTGAACGAGGTCTAATACAGGAGGAGATGACACACAGGTATATACTATATACAGGAGATGACATACAGGTATATACTATATACAGGAGAGATGACACACAGGTATATACTATATACAGGAGGAGATGACACACAGATATATACTATATACAGGAGAGATGACACACTGGTATATACTATATAGAGGAAGAGATGACATACAGGTACATATATATACAGGGGAGATGACACACAGGTATATACTATATACAGGAGGAGATGACACACAGATATATACTATATACAGGAGAGATGACACACAGGTATATACTATATAGAGGAAGAGATGACATACAGGTACATATATATACAGGGGAGATGACACAGGTATATACTATATAGAGGAAGAGATGACATACAGGTACATATATATACAGGGGAGATGACACACAGGTATATACTATATACAGGGGAGATGACACACAGATATATACTATATACAGGAGAGATGACACACTGGTATATACTATATAGAGGAAGAGATGACATACAGGTACATATATATACAGGGGAGATGACACACAGGTATATACTATATACAGGAGGAGATGACACACAGATATATACTATATACAGGAGAGATGACACACAGGTATATACTATATACAGGAGGAGATGACACACAGATATATACTATATACAGGAGAGATGACACACAGGTATATACTATATACAGGGGAGATGACACACAGATATATACTATATACAGGAGAGATGACACACTGGTATATACTATATAGAGGAAGAGATGACATACAGGTACATATATATACAGGGGAGATGACACACAGGTATATACTATATACAGGAGGAGATGACACACAGATATATACTATATACAGGAGAGATGACACACAGGTATATACTATATACAGGAGGAGATGGCACACAGGTATATACCAGGGCTGTGGAGTTGGAGTCGTGGAGTTGGAGTTAGTTTTGGTTGGAGTCGGAGTCGGTAGAAATGTACCAACTCCAGCTTTTAAAAAAAATGTATTAATATTTCATAATTGAACTTTCATATGAATTTTATAAATGTTACTCAAATATATGTTCTATCAAACCATGAACAACAGTGATAAGCAGTTCTGCAGGAGATAGAGACATTTCTTACTTCTTGTGTGTCACTGTTCTCAAAAAACGAAAAGATGATCCAGCTTCCAAATAAAATATAAAAGTTTAATCCAACATATTAAAATAAGGAGACAACTCCTGGGACGGCATCATACACATAGTAAGGCGAGCGACGCGTTTCGACCAAGCGGTCTTTATCACAGCTCTGTGATAAACAGAGCTGTGATAAAGACCGCTTGGTCGAAACGCGTCGCTCGCCTTACTATGTGTATGATGCCGTCCCAGGAGTTGTCTCCTTATTTTAATATGTTGGATTAAACTTTTATATTTTATTTGGAAGCTGGATCATCTTTTCGTTTTTTGGATATTCTTCACGTCACGTCAGGACGGAGATCCGTGCTTCCTGTATTTCCTCGGTGTGCTGGCTCCCTGCCTTTTGTCACTGTTCTCCACTGCCCTTATCTAATCTTATACTTGGTTAACCTCATGCTGCCCCAACCCCCCCTACTTACAATGTATGAAACTGAAAGTGAAAATGTGTTGCAAATTCTTAAGGTACCGTCACACTAAGCGACGCTGCAGCGATACCGACAACGATGTCGATCGCTGCAGCGTCGCTGTTTGGTCGCTGGAGAGCTGTCACACAGACCGCTCTCCAGCAACCCCGAGGTCCCCGTAACCAGGGTAAACATCGGGTTACTAAACGCAGGGCCGCACTTAGTAACCCGATGTTTACCCTGGTTACCAGCGTAAAAGTAAAAAAAAAAAAAACACTACATACTTACCTTCCGCTGTCTGTCCCCGGCGCTACTTTACTCTGCACTGGCTGTGAGCGCCGGGCAGCCGGAAAGCAGAGCGGTGACGTCACTGCTGTGCTTTCCGGCTGGCCGGCGCTCACAGCCAGTGCAGAGAAGCACAGCGCCGGGGGACAGACAGCGGAAGGTAAGTATGTAGTGTGTTTTTTTTTTTACTTTTACGCTGGTAACCAGGGTAAACATCGGGTTACTAAGCGCGGCCCTGCGCTTAGTAACCCGATGTTTACCCTGGTTACCAGTGAAGATATCGCTGAATCGGCGTCACACACGCCGATTCAGCGATGTCTGCATGAGGTCCAGCGACGAAATAAAGTGCTGGACTTTATGCAGCGACCAACGACATCACAGCAGGATCCTGATCGCTGCTGCCTGTCAAACTGAACGATACCGCTAGCCAGGACGCTGCAACGCCACGGATCGCTAGCGATATCGTTCAGTGTGACGGTACCTTTAGTAGTAAAGCTCCTCCTCTAGACTAGATGTTTGTTGTGCGTCTTCCAAGCATCTCACAGCTGCTACACAGAAGAGGAAGACTGTAAGAAGTATTATCCTTTCAACAAACTTTGCATCAGTTAACTGTGAGTACATGGGGAATAACAGTATTACTGACCCCTATATCAGTTCTACGACCTGGCAATAATTTTGTACAATTGTTTTTAGGAAAAACAATTGTCATTTGGATTGTGAATGCAGAATTAAAAACCTGAGAATGCAAAGAAGCATCACATTAAATCAGCTGTATTTGAACATTTCACCATCACTCGAGATAGAAAACATTATGTCTGTCAGTGTATGACAAATGATCCAGACGAAAACAAATGCTGTGAAGCCAAGATCAGTGCATACTCAGGCAAAGATAAAAAATGCTCCTACCAGAGCTTCTAATCTAAAGAGACATTTACAGCTCTTTCATCCAGAAGTACTGAAAGCAGTGGATGAGAAAGACTGCATCCAAACCAATGAACCAGTGCCCAGCTCTTCCAGCCAAACAAAGGAGCAGAGAACTTTGCAGCCATCAGTTGCAATATATTTTGTCAGTGACAAAGTTACTGTGACAATGACAGTAGATACATTTAAAAAACAGATCACAGAGCTTGTTGTAAAGGATAGTGTGCCTATTTCATTATTTTCACGACCAGCTTTTATGTGTCTGAATGGGGAAATGGCCCGCAAGCTTGATGTTTCTCTGGAGAGAGAGAGTATTAGAAAATTAGTAATCGAAGAAGCGTTTAAACAAAAGGAAGAACTTAAAAAAACTCTCAAGGGAAGGTTTCTGTTTCTTAAAATGGATGCCTGCACACGTCACAGAGGGAACTATTTTGCCATCAATGTCCTATTTGTTTGTGACAAGAATGAAATAGTTCCCAAGACATTGGCAGTAAAAGACACCAAAGCTCATCACACCAGTGAGTTTCTCCAGGTCTTGGTGGAAAAGGTTCTACAAGTCTATGAACTTAAAAACTAGCAAGTTCTTTCTGTCGTAACTGACAATGCTTCAAATATGATAAGTTCTATTAAGCTAATGAATGAGAGTAATGATGGTGACCAGCAGCTAGAAGAACATTCTGGGTCCACAGACACAGAGATGTCTGAAATAGAGGAACACCGTATTGTAACCGAGGAGCAAACTGAAGTTGCTTCAGATGAACGGCGACATGATAGTTTAGATGATCTTGTGAAACTGTGTCAGTACGTTCTTTCATTCATCACATGCGCGGTGTTGTGCATACGCTACAGCTGGCTATAAGACAGTCTGCAAGAAGGACATGCTGCTGCCCTGATTGGCAAGGTGAGAACATTGGCTGGTGTTGTCAGAACCCCTAAAGTGGACTCAATTTTGAAGAGACGTGCTGGAAAAGGGGCGATTATTGATCAAGCCACACGATGGGGCAGTACTTACGTAATGATTCAGCGCTTGGTTGAACTGAAAACCTTTCTTGTAGACATGGCCAACCCTCAACTGACGCTAAATGAAAGTCAGTGGAATCAGGCGACTGAGCTGGAAAAATTGCTGAGCAGCCATTTACTAAAAAATGACAAGCAGAGGACGTAACTCCAGGTATTTTCTTACAGGAGCGGAAGAACCTGATGTTTCGCCTGTCCCAAAGAGGAGGGTTAATTGCAAGTGGCATCGCTACATCAATGATATGGAGAGAGGAGCCACTATTACAAAATAACATTCATTGGCCGCTGTTTATGTAGACCCAATGCATCGGATTCTTCTAGATGATCAACAGCTAAGTAAAGGAAAAGAATAGCAGTAAGGATGAAAGGGTTACAGAACAATCAGGAGGAACAAGAAGAATTTGGTCGTCCTGCCACATCTTCACCCTCATCAACTGATGAAGAATTTAATTTAGACAAATATTTGGATCACAAGGACCGTGCAAAGCGTTCCCGCATAGAAGAGTCATCCCCATAAAGAACACGGCCAGGACATTTCAGCAGGATTGTTCATGTGCACTAAGAGAAATGGAGAAATTTGACCGTTCATCAAAAATAACAACAAGCGATTCCTCTGTATCCGGACATTGTCAGAGATGTTCCCGAGTGGTAACACAAGTTACTGTAGAGAGGTCGCTCTCTGCTCTCAGAATGATTACATCAGATATGAAGGAGGATCTGACAGAGGCAATACTTTACTGAGGACAAATTTATAGATTTCTTCTTTTTAACTGCATAACACTGTTTATTGCATATTTACTTACAAGAGTTTATAAAAGTTATTTGCTATATTCTAATTGTATTCTAATAAATATAGTTTTTGCTCTAAGTGGTCTGATTACTTATGATGGTGAGAAACTGAATAAGCACGATGTTAATATTTGACAACAGTAAATTTATTGTTACCAATTGGCCATTTATGAAGGAGTCGGAGTCGGGTCCTACCTGTGGCTGACCGGCCTCCCAGGCTGTGACAATAGTGACACACACACACACACAGGAGTCGCTCACCAGGCTGGTGCCGGCCGCGTCCTGAGCGTTGACCTCGGCCCCGGACTCCAGCAGCTGCCGGATATCAGACACCATCATCACCTCGGTGGCCGCCCGCGCCTCCTCGATCTTCTCCTGGGTGATACCTAGTTAGGAGAGACCCCGCGAGAGTCAGAGGAAACCTTCACACGAGACGCCAGCGGGAGGGCGGCGGGACTCACCCTGATCAGCCATAGCGGTCTCTATGTGGTCCAGGGTGACGTCATCCTCGCAGAGGTCATAGGGCATGTTCCCGTCAGAGTTCACAGCCAGCAGGTTGGCATTGCTATGGAGAGAGAGCACGGTCACCCCGACATGTGTACAATGGTCTCCTCCACGTTACTATGGGACACCCCCCCGACATGTGTACAATGGTCTCCTCCACGTTACTATGGGACACCCCCCGACATGTGTACAATGGTCTCCTCCACGTTACTATGGGACACCCCCCGACATGTGTACAATGGTCTCATCCACGTTACTATGGGACACCCCCCGACATGTGTACAATGGTCTCATCCACGTTACTATGGGACACCCCCCGACATGTGTACAATGGTCTCCTCCACGTTACTATGGGACACCCCCCGACATGTGTACAATGGTCTCCTCCACGTTACTATGGGACACCCCCCGACATGTGTACAATGGTCTCATCCACGTTACTATGGGACACCCCCCCCGACATGTGTACAATGGTCTCATCCACGTTACTATGGGACACCCCCCCCGACATGTGTACAATGGTCTCATCCACGTTACTATGGGACACCCCCCGACATGTGTACAATGGTCTCATCCACGTTACTATGGGACACCCCCCCCCCCGACATGTGTACAATGGTCTCCTCCACGTTACTATGGGACACCCCCCCCGACATGTGTACAATGGTCTCATCCACGTTACTATGGGACACCCCCCGACATGTGTATAATGGTCTCCTCCACGTTACTATGGGACACCCCCCCCCGACATGTGTACAATGGTCTCCTCCACGTTACTATGGGACACCCCCCAACATGTGTACAATGGTCTCCTCCACGTTACTATGGGACACCCCCCGACATGTGTACAATGGTCTCCTCCACATTGCTATGGGACACCCCCCGACATGTGTACAATGGTCTCCTCCACGTTACTATGGGACACCCCCCGACATGTGTACAATGGTCTCCTCCACATTGCTATGGGACACCCCCCGACATGTGTATAATGGTCTCCTCCACGTTACTATGGGACACCCCCCGACATGTGTACAATGGTCTCCTCCACGTTGCTATGGGACACCCCCCGATATGTGTACAATGGTCTCCTCCACGTTACTATGGGACACCCCCCGACATGTGTACAATGGTCTCCTCCACGTTACTATGGGACACCCCCCGACATGTGTACAATGGTCTCCTCCACATTGCTATGGGACACCCCCCGACATGTGTACAATGGTCTCCTCCACATTGCTATGGGACACCCCCCCCCCGACATGTGTACAATGGTCTCCTCCACGTTACTATGGGACACCCCCCGACATGTGTACAATGGTCTCCTCCACGTTGCTATGGGACACCCCCCGACATGTGTACAATGGTCTCCTCCACGTTACTATGGGACACCCCCCGACATGTGTACAATGGTCTTCTCCACGTTACTATGGGACACCCCCCGACATGTGTACAATGGTCTCCTCCACGTTACTATGGGACACCCCCCGACATGTGTACAATGGTCTCCTCCACGTTGCTATGGGACACCCCCCGACATGTGTACAATGGTCTCCTCCACGTTACTATGGGACACCCCCCGACATGTGTACAATGGTCTCCTCCACGTTGCTATGGTGACACTTACTGCTGGATGAGCAGCTCCACCAGGTGCAGGTGTCCGCAGGTGGCGGCGGCGTGCAGCGGCGTCCACAGTTCACTGTCGCAGGCGTTCACATCAGCTCCGGCGTCCAACAGCAACCGGACGATCTCCTCATAGTCATCAATGCAGCACTGAGGGCACAAACACATCCATGACCGAAGACGAGGAAGGAGGAGGCGGGGGAGACAAGGAAGGAGGACGAGGGGGGGGAGACAAGGAAGGAGGACGAGGGGGGGGGGGGGGGGGGAGACAAGGAAGGAGGACGAGGGGGGGGGGGAGGGAGACAAGGAAGGAGGACGAGGGGGGGGGGGAGGGAGACAAGGAAGGAGGACGAGGGGGGGGGGGGAGACAAGGAAGGAGGACGAGGGGGGGGGGGGGGAGACAAGGAAGGACGAGGGGGGGGGAGACAAGGAAGGAGGACGAGGGGGGGGGGGAGGGAGACAAGGAAGGACGAGGGGGGGGGAGACAAGGAAGGAGGACGAGGGGGGGGGGGGGAGACAAGGAAGGACGAGGGGGGGGGAGACAAGGAAGGAGGACGAGGGGGGGGGGGAGGGAGACAAGGAAGGAGGACGAGGGGGGGGAGACAAGGAAGGAGGACGAGGGGGGGGGGGGGGGGAGACAAGGAAGGAGGACGAGGGGGGGGGGAGACAAGGAAGGAGGACGAGGGGGGGGGGGGGGGAGACAAGGAAGGAGGACGAGGGGGGGGGAGGGAGACAAGGAAGGAGGACGAGGGGGGGGAGACAGGAAAGGAGGACGAGGGGGGGGGGGGAGACAAGGAAGGAGGACGAGGGGGGGGGGAGACAAGGAAGGACGAGGGGGGGGGGAGACAAGGAAGGAGGACGAGGGGGGGGGGGAGACAAGGAAGGAGGACGAGGGGGGGGGAGACAAGGAAGGAGGACGGGGGGGGGGGAGACAAGGAAGGAGGACGAGGGGGGGGGGGAGACAAGGAAGGAGGACGAGGGGGGGAGACAAGGAAGGACGAGGGGGGGGGAGACAAGGAAGGACGAGGGGGGGGAGACAAGGAAGGAGGACGAGGGGGGGGGGAGACAAGGAAGGAGGACGAGGGGGGGGGAGACAAGGAAGGAGGACGAGGGGGGGGGGGAGACAAGGAAGGAGGACGAGGGGGGGGGAGACAAAGAAGGAGGACTAGGGGGGGGAGACAAGGAAGGAGGACGAGGGGGGGAGACAAGGAAGGAGGACGAGGGGGGGGGGAGACAAGGAAGGAGGACGAGGGGGGGGGGAGACAAGGAAGGCGGACGAGGGGGGGGAGACAAGGAAGGAGGACGAGGGGGGGGGAGACAAGGAAGGAGGACGAGGGGGGGGAGACAAGGAAGGAGGACGAGGGGGGGGAGACAAAGAAGGAGGACGAGGGGGGGGAGACAAGGAAGGAGGACGAGGGGGGGGAGACAAGGAAGGAGGACGAGGGGGGGGGAGGGAGACAAGGAAGGAGGACGAGGGGGGGGAGACAAGGAAGGAGGACGAGGGGGGGGGGGGGAGACAAGGAAGGAGGACGAGGGGGGGGGGAGACAAGGAAGGACGAGGGGGGGGGGGAGACAAGGAAGGAGGACGAGGGGGGGGGGGGAGACAAGGAAGGAGGACGAGGGGGGGGGAGACAAGGAAGGAGGACGGGGGGGGGGGAGACAAGGAAGGAGGACGAGGGGGGGGGGGAGACAAGGAAGGAGGACGAGGGGGGGAGACAAGGAAGGACGAGGGGGGGGGAGACAAGGAAGGACGAGGGGGGGGAGACAAGGAAGGAGGACGAGGGGGGGGGGAGACAAGGAAGGAGGACGAGGGGGGGGAGACAAGGAAGGAGGACGAGGGGGGGGGGGAGACAAGGAAGGAGGACGAGGGGGGGGGAGACAAAGAAGGAGGACGAGGGGGGGGGGGAGACAAGGAAGGATGACGAGGGGGGGGGAGACAAGGAAGGCGGACGAGGGGGGGGAGACAAGGAAGGAGGACGAGGGGGGGGAGACAAGGAAGGAGGACGAGGGGGGGGAGACAAAGAAGGAGGACGAGGGGGGGGAGACAAGGAAGGAGGACGAGGGGGGGGAGACAAGGAAGGAGGACGATGGGGGGGGAGACAAGGAAGGCGGACGAGGGGGGGGAGACAAGGAAGGAGGACGAGGGGGGGGGAGACAAGGAAGGCGGACGAGGGGGGGGGGGGAGACAAGGAAGGAGGACGAGGGGGGGAGGCAAGGAGGGTGGGAGACAAAAAAGGAGGACGAGGGGGGGGGGGGGAGACCAGGAAGGAGGACGAGGGGGGGGGGGGAGACAAGGAAGGAGGACGAGGGGGGGGGGGAGACAAGGAAGGAGGGAGACAGAAAAGGAGGACAAGGGGGGGGGAGACAAGGAAGGACGACGAGGGGGGGAGACAAGGAAGGAGGACGAGGGGGGGGAGACAAGGAAGGAGGACGAGGGGGGGAGACAAGGAAGGAGGACGAGGGGGGGGAGACAAGGAAGGAGGACGAGGGGGGGGAGACAAGGAAGGAGGGGGACAGAAAAGGAGGACGAGGGAGGGGGAGACAAGGAAGGAGGGAGACAGAAAAGGAGGACGAGGGAGGGGGAGACAAGGAAGGAGGGAGACAAAAAAGGAGGACGAGGGGGGGGGGGGAGACAAGGAAGGAGGACGAGGGGGGGGAGACAAGGAAGGAGGACGAGGGGGGGGGAGACAAGGAAGGAGGACGAGGGGGGGGGGAGACAAGGAAGGAGGACGAGGGGGGGAGGCAAGGAGGGAGGGAGACAGAAAAGGAGGACGAGGGAGGGGGAGACAAGGAAGGAGGGAGACAAAAAAGGAGGACGAGGGGGGGGGGGAGACAAGGAAGGAGGACGAGGGGGGGGGAGACAAGGAAGGAGGACGAGGGGGGGGGAGACAAGGAAGGAGGACGAGGGGGGGGAGACAAGGAAGGAGGACGAGGGGGGGGGAGACAAGGAAGGAGGACGAGGGGGGGAGGCAAGGAGGGAGGGAGACAGAAAAGGAGGACGAGGGAGGGGGAGACAAGGAAGGAGGGAGACAGAAAAGGAGGACGAGGGGGGGGGGGGGGAGACCAGGAAGGAGGACGAGGGGGGGGGGACAAGGAAGGCGGACGAGGGGGGGGGGGACAAGGAAGGAGGACGAGGGGGGGGGGGAGACAAGGAAGGAGGACGAGGGGGGGGAGACAAGGAAGGAGGACGAGGGGGGGAGACAAGGAAGGAGGACGAGGGGGGGGAGACAAGGAAGGAGGACGAGGGGGGGGGGGGAGACAAGGAAGGAGGACGAGGGGGGGGGAGACAAGGAAGGAGGACGAGGGGGGGGGAGACAAGGAAGGAGGACGAGGGGGGGGGGGGGAGACAAGGAAGGAGGACGAGGGGGGGGAGGCAAGGAGGGAGGGAGACAGAAAAGGAGGACGAGGGAGGGGGAGACCAGGAAGGAGGACGAGGGGGGGACAAGGAAGGAGGACGAGGGGGGGGAGACAAGGAAGGAGGACGAGGGGGGGGGGAGACAAGGAAGGAGGACGAGGGGGGGGGGAGACAAGGAAGGAGGACGAGGGGGGGGGAGACAAGGAAGGAGGACGAGTGGGGGGAGACAAGGAAGGAGGACGAGGGGGGGGGGAGACCAGGAAGGAGGACGAGGGGGGGGGGTGACAAGGAAGGAGGACGAGGGGGGGACAAGGAAGGAGGACGAGGGGGGGGAGACAAGGAAGGAGGACGAGGGGGGGGGGAGACAAGGAAGGAGGACGAGGGGGGGGGGAGACAAGGAAGGAGGACGAGGGGGGGAGACAAGGAAGGAGGACGAGGGGGGGGGGGGGAGACAAGGAAGGAGGACGAGGGGGGGGGAGACAAGGAAGGAGGACGAGGGGGGGAGGCAAGGAGGGAGGGAGACAGAAAAGGAGGACGAGGGAGGGGGAGACAAGGAAGGAGGGAGACAAAAAAGGAGGACGAGGGGGGGGGGGGGGAGACCAGGAAGGAGGACGAGGGGGGGGGGGGGGAGACAAGGAAGGAGGACGAGGGGGGGGAGACAAGGAAGGAGGGAGACAGAAAAGGAGGACGAGGGGGGGGGGGGGAGACCAGGAAGGAGGACTAGGGGGGGGGGGGGGGGAGACAAGGAAGGAGGACGAGGGGGGGGGGGGGAGACAAGGAAGGAGGGAGACAGAAAAGGAGGACGAGGGAGGGGGAGACAAGGAAGGAGGGAGACAAAAAAGGAGGACGAGGGGGGGGGAGATAAGGAAGGACGAGGGGGGGAGACAAAGAAGGAGGACGAGGGGGGGGGGAGACAAGGAAGGAGGACGAGGGGGGGGAGACAAGGAAGGACGAGGGGGGGGGGGAGACAAGGAAGGACGAGGGGGGGGAGACAAGGAAGGACGAGGGGGGGAGACCAGGAAGGAGGACGAGGGGGGGGAGACAAGGAAGGAGGACGAGGGGGGGGAGACAAGGAAGGAGGACGAGGGGGGGAGACAAGGAAGGAGGGAGACAGAAAAGGAGGACGAGGGGGGGAGACAAGGAAGGAGGGAGACAAAAAAGTAGGATGAGGAAGGGGGGGAGACAAGGAAGGACAAGGGGGGGGAGACAAGGAAAAAGGACAAGGTGGGGTGGGGGGGAGACAAGGAAGGAGGACGAGGTGGGGGGGGAGACAAGGACGGAGGACGAGGTGGGGGGAGACAAGGAAGGAGGACGGGGTGGGGGGGGGGGGGGGGGAGACCAGGAAGGAGGACGAGGGGGGGAGACAAGGAAGGAGGACGAGGGGGGAGACAAGGTAGGAGGATGAGAAAGACAAGGGGGGGGGGGGGGGAGACAAGAAAAGAGGATGAGGGGGGACAAGGAAGGAGGACGGGGGAGACAAGGAAGGAGGATGAGGGGACAACAAGGAAGGAGGACGAGGGGAGACAAGGAAGGAGGACGAGGGGGGGGGGCGGGCTAGACCAGGAAGGAGGATGAGGGAGGGAGACAAGGAAGGAGGAAAAGTAAGGGGCATTGGTCTGTCTGGCACTGAGTGTGGGGTGTACACTGTTGGAGATGGGGGGGTTGTGGCAGTGTCTGGGGGGTTGCAGTTGATGCTGGCACTGTTGGGAGGGGGGCTGCCCTGTCAGGGGCAGTCTTCGTCCCCTGGGGTCCCACACTCACCTGGTGCAGCGCTGTCAGGCCGTCCTCGTTGCACAGATTGGCGCTGAATCCGCTCTGCAGTAGCTGACGAACTGGACAGAGGGAAAGAGACCATTATACAGAGCGGAGGACACCGGTCATTACAGAAGGCGCAGCAGCGGGACCACGCCGGGGGTCTGCGGGACCACGCCGGGGGTCAGTGCAGGCACAAGACCCCACCCAACATTCCCAAAATGCAACCGAGCAGACGAGGAAGGGTTAACCCCGACAGTGTGCAGTTGGCGCAGGATGTGGGTCTCGGCGCACTGCGGAGTCGGTGGTGTTGGACGGGCCGTGCCCGTGTTTGAGTTGGCAGCCTCCATGCACATTACTGTCTGCTGGGTAAATATCCAGCCCTGGAAACGGCATTAGCCCAAGAGAAGCCACAACCCTGGAGAAAAAAGGAGGCAGAAGTGCAGCGTCCCTAACACCCCCATAGACACTGCCGACCAGTGTGCCCCGGCCACAGCTAGGCCAGCAGTGCAGGGGTTAACCTCGGACCACCCTCAGTGATGAAGAGGAAGCAGCAACTTCCTGATCTCGGAGTCAACAGCGAGGTCTCCAACAAGCAGGACGGCGAGACCGCGCCAACCTCGCACCTCACCACGTGCCAGGAGCAGGGGAAAGCAATGCCAGGCGTCACTACAGAGCGCGCAATGCCAGGCGTCACTACAGAGCACACAATGCCAGGCGTCACTACAGAGCACACAATGCCAGGCGTCACTACAGAGCGCGCAATGCCAGGCGTCACTACAGAGCGCGCAATGCCAGGCGTCACTACAGAGCGGCGAGCGCGCAATGACAGGCGTCACTACAGAGCGGCGAGCGCGCAATGCCAGGCGTCACTACAGAGCGGAGCGCGCGCAATGCCAGGCGTCACTACAGAGCGGAGAGCGCGCAATGCCAGGCGTCACTACAGAGCGGAGAGCGCGCAATGCCAGGCGTCACTACAGAGCGGAGAGCGCGCAATGCCAGGCGTCACTACAGAGCGGAGAGCGTGCAATGCCAGGCGTCACTACAGAGCGGCGAGCGCGCAATGCCAGGCGTCACTACAGAGCGGAGAGCGCGCAATGCCAGGCGTCACTACAGAGCGGAGAGCGCGCAATGCCAGGCGTCACTACAGAGCGGAGAGCGCGCAATGCCAGGCGTCACTACAGAGCGGAGAGCGCGCAATGCCAGGCGTCACTACAGAGCGGAGAGCGCGCAATGCCAGGCGTCACTACAGAGCGGAGAGCGCGCAATGCCAGGCGTCACTACAGAGCGGAGAGCGCGCAATGCCAGGCGTCACTACAGAGCGGAGAGCGCGCAATGCCAGGCGTCACTACAGAGCGGAGAGCGCGCAATGCCAGGCGTCACTACAGAGCGGAGAGCGCGCAATGCCAGGCGTCACTACAGAGCGGAGAGCGCGCAATGCCAGGCGTCACTACAAAGCGGAGAGCGCGCAATGCCAGGCGTCACTACAGAGCGGAGCGCGTGCAATGCCAGGCGTCACTACAGAGCGGAGAGCGCGCAATGCCAGGCGTCACTACAGAGCGGAGAGCGCGCAATGCCAGGCGTCACTACAGAGCGGAGCGCGTGCAATGCCAGGCGTCACTACAGAGCGGAGAGCGCGCAATGCCAGGCGTCACTACAGAGCGGAGAGCGCGCAATGCCAGGCGTCACTACAGAGCAGAGAGCGTGCAATGCCAGGCGTCACTACAGAGCGGAGAGCGCGCAATGCCAAGCGTCACTACAGAGCGGAGCGCGCACAATGCCAGGCGTCACTACAGAGCGCGCAATGCCAGGCGTCACTACAGAGCGGAGAGCGCGCAATGCCAGGCGTCACTATAGAGCGGAGAGCGCGCAATGCCAGGCGTCACTACAGAGCGGAGAGCGCGCAATGCCAGGCGTCACTATAGAGCGGAGAGCGCGCAATGCCAGGCGTAACTACAGAGCGGAGAGCGCGCAATGCCAGGCGTCACTACAGAGCGCGCAATGCCAGGCGTCACTACAGAGCGCGCAATGCCAGGCGTCACTACAGAGCGCGCAATGCCAGGCGTCACTACAGAGCGGCGAGCGCGCAATGAAAGGCGTCACTACAGAGCGCGCAATGCCAGGCGTCACTACAGAGCGTGCAATGCCAGGCGTCACTACAGAGCGCGCAATGCCAGGCGTCACTACAGAGCGGCGAGCGCGCAATGAAAGGCGTCACTACAGAGCGCGCAATGCCAGGCGTCACTACAGAGCGCGCAATGCCAGGCGTCACTACAGAGCGCGCAATGCCAGGCGTCACTACAGAGCGGAGAGCGCGCAATGCCAGGCGTCACTACAAAGCGGAGAGCGCGCAATGCCAGGCGTCACTACAGAGCAGAGAGCGTGCAATGCCAGGCGTCACTACAGAGCGGAGAGCGTGCAATGCCAGGCGTCACTACAGAGCGGAGAGCGCGCAATGCCAGGCGTCACTACAGAGCGGAGAGCGCGCAATGCCAGGCGTCACTACAGAACGGAGAGCGCACAATGCCAGGCGTCACTACAGAGCGGAGAGCGCACAATGCCAGGCGTCACTACAGAGCGCGCAATGCCAGGCGTAACTACAGAGCGGAGAGCGCGCAATGCCAGGCGTCACTACAGAGCGGAGCGCGCGCAATGCCAGGCGTCACTACAGAGCGGAGAGCGCAATGCCAGGCGTCACTACAGAGCGGAGAGCGCGCAATGCCAGGCGTCACTACAGAGCGGAGCGCGCGCAATGCCAGGCGTCACTACAGAGCGGAGAGCGCGCAATGCCAGGCGTCACTACAGAGCGGAGAGCGCAATGCCAGGCGTCACTACAGAGCGGAGAGCGCGCAATGCCAGGCGTCACTACAGAGCGGAATATCCATGAACCAGGAGGCTCAGTATGAGGGCAGTGAGTGGGGTCATCCGTTCCCCCCAGATAACAAGTGTCTCGAGTGCAGACATGAGGGCAGAGGACGGGCTGCCTGATGTAGAAGTCATTATATATGGGGGGCTGTGCACCCACAAAATCCGTCATAATGGCCCCCACTTCCCGTCCTATTCTATCCAGGTCTTGCATCATCCAGTTATGTCCCTCCCCTTTGGTACTAATGTGCCTTGCATGATGCATCCTCCTCCTCCCCGTCCTCCTTAAGGCTCTGCTTCCACATCTTCCTCCTCAACCAGGCTCTCCTTTCCCATGCTTCTCTTCCTCCAGGCTCCCCTTCCCTGTCCTCCTCCTCCATGATCCCCATTCCCTGTGCTCCCCTTCCCTTTCCTCTTCCAGGCTCTCCTTTCCCATCCTTCTCTTTCTCCAGGCTCCCCTTCCCTCTCCTCCTCCTGGGTCTACTTTCCTGTCCTCCTCCTTCATGATCCCCATTCCCCGTGCTCCCCTTCCCTGTCCTCTTCCAGGCTCTCCTTTCCGGTCCTTCTCCTCCTCTATGCTCCCGTTCGCCATCTTACCCATCTTCCAGGCTTCCCTTTCCTATCCTCCTCCTCCAGGCTCCCGTTCGCCGTCTTCCTCCAGGCTCTCCTTTCCTCCTCCTGGCTCTCCTTGCCCGTCTTCCTCCTCCAGGCTCTCCTTTCCTGTTCTCCTCCTCCAGGCTCCCCTTCCCTGTTCTCCTCCTTCAGGCTCCCTTTCCCTGTTCTCCTCCTCCAGGCTCCCCTTCCCTGTTCTCCTCCTCCAGGCTCCCCTTCCCTGTTCTCCTCCTCCAGGCTCTCCTTTCCTGTCCTCCTCCTCCAGGCTCCCCTTCCCTGTTCTTCTCCTCCAGGCTCCCCTTCCCAGTTCTCCTCCTCCAGGCTCCCCTTCCCTGTCCTCCTCCTCCAGGCTCCCCTTCCCAGTTCTCCTCCTCCAGGCTCCCCTTCCCTGTCCTTCTCCTCCAGGCTCCCCTTCCCTGTCCTCCTCCAGGCTCCCCTTCCCTGTTCTCCTTCTCCAGGCTCCCCTTCCCTGTCCTCCTCCAGGCAATCTCGTGGCAGCCTACAAGTTTTGGGTGGTGGCATTCTCCAGGACGACCAGTATGTATGGAGATTACACGGCTGCTCCATGCACCTGTTTACACAGGGTGTGGCGGATACACCGATCCCGATAATACAGGGGGTGCACTTACTTGTATCCATGTAATGTATTTACGCTGCTCTGTAAAGTCATCGCTCCCCGGGGCACTAATATCTGCGCAGCAGGGGAGATAACACCAGGGATCCTGGATGGTGGGGATACTACTCCAGGATGCCTAAATGTGACATGGACGGAGGAGACGGCAGACCCCGATAATCAGCAGAGACCCTGGACATGTCCCAGGAACGGGGGGGACATCAGCAGCACCCTAATATCAATTCAATTACAATATCTTATACAGGGCAGCGGGCCGGTGTTCCCCCGCAGGGCGGAGATCTCCGCCGTGGGACTCGGCATCAGATTACAGTCTCCGACCCTTAGTGTTCACCCGCAGACATTACTGCTGTGGGGTAGGGGTTAATTGGGGCCTCCCTATTATTTGTGTGTTAACGGTGCCCGCCAGAAGTGGGGCAAGATTTACCCCAGGTTAGGTATGTATGTATTGTGTGTGTGTGTGTGTGTGTGTGTGTGTGTGTGTGTGTGTGTGTGTGTGTGTGTGTGTGTGTGTGTGTGTGTGTGTGTGTATGTATGTAAATATATATATATATACACACACACACATGGGAAGGCCAAAACGCAGGAGTCACTCCGGCCTCACGCACCTCACAGTAATCCCACTAATCCTGGAAAGTTGCCCCCCAACGGCGGGAGTAACAAGATTATCACTTAACACCACCCTACCGAGAGAGCAGAGGCCTCCACATCCCCCACCCCACCAAGGGTCAGGAGGAGACAGGAGAGGCCTGCAGATCCCCCCATCCCACCAAGTGTCAGGAGGAGACAGGAGAGGCCTGCAGATCCCCCCACCCCACCAAGGGTCAGGAGGAGACAGGAGAGGCCTGCAGATCCCCCACCCCACCAAGGGTCAGGAGGAGACAGGAGAGGCCTGCAGATCCCCCCATCCCACCAAGTGTCAGGAGGAGACAGGAGAGGCCTGCAGATCCCCCCACCCCACCAAGGGTCAGGAGGAGACAGGAGAGGCCTGCAGATCCCCCCACCCCACCAAGGGTCAGGAGGAGACAGGAGAGGCCTGCAGATCCCCCCACCCCACCAAGGGTCAGGAGGAGACAGGAGAGGCCTGCAGATCCCCCCACCCCACCAAGGGTCAGGAGGAGACAGGAGAGGCCTGCAGATCCCCCCACCCCACCAAGTGTCAGGAGGAGACAGGAGAGGCCTGCAGATCCCCCCATCCCACCAAGGGTCAGGAGGAGACAGGAGAGGCCTGCAGATCCCCCCACCCCACCAAGTGTCAGGAGGAGACAGGAGAGGCCTGCAGATCCCCCCACCCCACCAAGGGTCAGGAGGAGACAGGAGAGGCCTGCAGATCCCCCCATCCCACCAAGTGTCAGGAGGAGACAGGAGAGGCCAGCAGATCCCCCCATCCCACCAAGGGTCAGCAGGAGACAGGAGAGGCCTGCAGATCCCCCCATCCCACCAAGGGTCAGCAGGAGACAGGAGAGGCCTGCAGATCCCCCCATCCCACCAAGGGTCAGCAGGAGACAGGAGAGGCCAGCAGATCCCCCCACCCCACCAAGGGTCAGGAGGAGACAGGAGAGGCCTGCAGATCCCCCACCCCACCAAGGGTCAGGAGGAGACAGGAGAGGCCTGCAGATCCCCCCACCCCACCAAGGGTCAGGAGGAGACAGGAGAGGCCTGCAGATCCCCCCACCCCACCAAGGGTCAGGAGGAGACAGGAGAGGCCAGCAGATCCCCCCATCCCACCAAGTGTCAGCAGGAGACAGGAGAGGCCTGCAGATCCCCCCACCCCACCAAGGGTCAGGAGGAGACAGGAGAGGCCTGCAGATCCCCCCATCCCACCAAGGGTCAGGAGGAGACAGGAGAGGCCTGCAGATCCCCCCATCCCACCAAGGGTCAGCAGGAGACAGGAGAGGCCTGCAGATCCCCCCACCCCACCAAGGGTCAGCAGGAGACAGGAGAGGCCTGCAGATCCCCCCACCCCACCAAGGGTCAGCAGGAGACAGGAGAGGCCTGCAGATCCCCCCACCCCACCAAGGGTCAGGAGGAGACAGGAGAGGCCTGCAGATCCCCCCATCCCACCAAGTGTCAGCAGGAGACAGGAGAGGCCTGCAGATCCCCCCATCCCACCAAGGGTCAGGAGGAGACAGGAGAGGCCTGCAGATCCCCCCATCCCACCAAGGGTCAGGAGGAGACAGGAGAGGCCTGCAGATCCCCCCATCCCACCAAGGGTCAGCAGGAGACAGGAGAGGCCTGCAGATCCCCCCACCCCACCAAGGGTCAGCAGGAGACAGGAGAGGCCTGCAGATCCCCCCATCCCACCAAGGGTCAGCAGGAGACAGGAGAGGCCTGCAGATCCCCCCATCCCACCAAGTGTCAGGAGGAGACAGGAGAGGCCAGCAGATCCCCCCATCCCACCAAGTGTCAGCAGGAGACAGGAGAGGCCTGCAGATCCCCCCACCCCACCAAGGGTCAGCAGGAGACAGGAGAGGCCTGCAGATCCCCCCATCCCACCAAGGGTCAGGAGGAGACAGGAGAGGCCTGCAGATCCCCCACCCCACCAAGGGTCAGGAGGAGACAGGAGAGGCCAGCAGATCCCCCCACCCCACCAAGGGTCAGGAGGAGACAGGAGAGGCCTGCAGATCCCCCCATCCCACCAAGGGTCAGGAGGAGACAGGAGAGGCCTGCAGATCCCCCCATCCCACCAAGGGTCAGCAGGAGACAGGAGAGGCCTGCAGATCCCCCCACCCCACCAAGGGTCAGGAGTAGACAGGAGAGGCCTGCAGATCCCCCCATCCCACCAAGGGTCAGGAGGAGACAGGAGAGGCCTGCAGATCCCCCCATCCCACCAAGGGTCAGGAGGAGACAGGAGAGGCCTGCAGATCCCCCCATCCCACCAAGGGTCAGGAGGAGACAGGAGAGGCCTGCAGATCCCCCCACCCCACCAAGTGTCAGGAGGAGACAGGAGAGGCCTGCAGATCCCCCCATCCCACCAAGTGTCAGGAGGAGACAGGAGAGGCCTGCAGATCCCCCCATCCCACCAAGGGTCAGCAGGAGACAGGAGAGGCCTGCAGATCCCCCCCACCCCACCAAGGGTCAGGAGTAGACAGGAGAGGTCTGCAGATCCCCCCACACCCCACCAAGGGTCAGGAGGAGACAGGAGAGGCCTGCAGATCCCCCCATCCCACCAAGGGTCAGGAGGAGACAGGAGAGGCCTGCAGATCCCCCCACCCCACCAAGGGTCAGGAGGAGACAGGAGAGGCCTGCAGATCCCCCCATCCCACCAAGTGTCAGGAGGAGACAGGAGAGGCCTGCAGATCCCCCCACCCCACCAAGGGTCAGGAGGAGACAGGAGAGGCCTGCAGATCCCCCCACCCCACCAAGTGTCAGGAGGAGACAGGAGAGGCCAGCAGATCCCCCCATCCCACCAAGTGTCAGGAGGAGACAGGAGAGGCCTGCAGATCCCCCCACCAAGTGTCAGGAGGAGACAGGAGAGGCCTGCAGATCCCCCCATCCCACCAAGGGTCAGGAGGAGACAGGAGAGGCCAGCAGATCCCCCCACCAAGTGTCAGGAGGAGACAGGAGAGGCCTGCAGATCCCCCCATCCCACCAAGGGTCAGGAGGAGACAGGAGAGGCCTGCAGATCCCCCCATCCCACCAAGGGTCAGGAGGAGACAGGAGAGGCCTGCAGATCCCCCCATCCCACCAAGTGTCAAGAGGAGACAGGAGAGGCCTGCAGATCCCCCCACCAAGTGTCAGGAGGAGACAGGAGAGGCCTGCAGATCCCCCCATCCCACCAAGGGTCAGGAGGAGACAGGAGAGGCCAGCAGATCCCCCCTGAGGATACCCCAGCCATTAGCATATAACGCCAGAGGTCAGACTGGCCTTCATGGAGGAATCTCAGGCCCCAAGGGCCACATACCCCTGTGGGGGGCTATGTGTGGGGTGGGAAGCCCTGTAGTGGCACAGGGTCGGACTTCTGACACCTGTCACCTCTGTCATGTCCTCCCTCCCACGTCAAACCATCACGTCTACCAACAATCACAGCGTCCAACTGGTATCACAGCCCACAACAGAGCCTGACACGAAGCCCCTGACCCCCATCACCCACAGAAATCCCAGATGTAATTAGTACATTAAATAGGCCGGTCCGTTTTGCAGGGACCCCCTCCCCCCCCCACACAAACGGATGGTCCGTCCTGTGGGGATCAGTGGCCCTTACATCCCGGGGCCGCAGGGACAACAATGAGGGGCAGAGAGGACGATCGCATTACAGGAAGTGCTGCAGGTGGAGGAGAGAGGTGCAGCAGACGGGCTGACACCAGAGAGAGAACACCCCCAACATGTGTCACCTGAACCCCACCGCGCGCTCCACCAGCAGTGCTGTGCAGAAATCATAGGCGAGTGACCAACAAACGCTGCAGACACAGAAGGGTTAATAGATTATCAATGACAAAAACCGAAGGATGAAGAAGAGAAACTAATCAGGGGGTGAGTGACAACGGGCGGGGGCGGTCCGCGTGGACACAGAAAAAGTGATCATCCCCTTCCCCCTTAAATTACTGAGGTGTATCACATCTTTGGGAAGCTGAGCTCATATTCCAAACCCACACAAAGGCCTGATTACTGCTGCACCTGTTCTCAATCAAGAAATCACTTAAATAGGACCTGCCTGAAAAAAAGAGAAATAGACCAAAAGCTCCTCAATAGCTAGACGTGATGCAGCAATCCAAAGAAATTCTGGAACAAATGAGAAACAAAGTAATTGAGATCGATCAGTCTGGAAAAAGTTATAAAGCCATTTCTAGAGCTTTGGGACTCCAGAGAATCACAGTGGGAGTCATTATCCTCAAATGGCGAAAACATGGAGCAGTGGTGAAACTTTGCAGGAGGAGCCGGCAGACCAAAATTACCCAAAGATCGCAGCGACGACTCATCCAAGAGGTCACAAAAGACCCCACAATGTCCAGATACCTGCTTGCCTCAGCAAAGGTCAGTGTTCATGACTTGTGAGTGTGATCAAGGAAGACGCGCAAATCTCTCGCATCAATACCGGGCGCTGCCGGCGGCACTCGGGACCGGAGTGTGTGGCTGCATAGAAATACAAGCAGCCGCACACTCACTAAGTGGCTGGGCAATATACAGTACTACGTGGCTGGGCAATATACTACATGACTGGGCAATATACTACGTGGCTGGGCAATATACTACGTGACTGGGCAATATACAGTACTACGTGGCTGGGCAATATACTACATGACTGGGCAATATACTACGTGGCTGGGTAATATACTACGTGACTGGGCAATATACTACGTGACTGGGCAATATACTACGTGACTGGGCAATATACTACGTCACTGGGCAATATACTACGTGGCTGGGCAATATACTACATGACTGGGCAATATACTACGTGACTGGGCAATATACTACGTCACTGAGCAATATACTACGTGGCTGGGCAATATACTACGTGGCTGGGCAATATACTACGTGACTGGGCAATATACTACGTCACTGGGCAATATACTACGTGGCTGGGCAATATACTACATGACTGGGCAATATACTACGTGGCTGGCCAATATACTACATGACTGGGCAATATACTACGTCACTGAGCAATATACTACGTGACTGGGCAATATACTACATGACTGGGCAATATACTACGTGGCTGGGCAATATACTACGTGACTGGGCAATATACTACGTGACTGGGCAATATACTACGTGACTGGGCAATATACTACGTGACTGGCCAATATACTACATGACTGGGCAATATACTATGTGACTGGGCAATATACTACGTGACTGGGCAATATACTACGTGGCTGGCCAATATACTACATGACTGGGCAATATACTATGTGGCTGGGCAATATACTACGTGACTGGGCAATATACTACGTGACTGGGCAATATACTACGTGACTGGGCAATATACTACGTGACTGGGCAATATACTACGTGGCTGGCCAATATACTACGTGGCTGGCCAATATACTACGTGGCTGGCCAATATACTACGTGGCTGGCCAATATACTACGTGGCTGGCCAATATACTACGTGACTGGGCAATATACTACGTGGCTGGGCAATATACTACGTGACTGGGCAATATACTACGTGGCTGGGCAATATACTACGTGGCTGGGCAATATACTACGTGGCTGGGCAATATACTACGTGGCTGGGCAATATACTACGTGGCTGGGCAATATACAGTACTACGTGGCTGGGCAATATACTACGTGACTGGGCAATATACTACGTGACTGGGCAATATACTACGTGACTGGGCAATATACTACGTGACTGGGCAATATACTACGTGACTGGGCAATATAGTACATGGCTGGGCAATATACTACGTGACTGGGCAATATACTACGTGGCTGGGCAATATACTAAGTGGACATGCATGTTCTAGAATACCCGATGCGTTAGAATAGGGCCACCATCTAGTATATAGTATATATAATATTTTTGCGAAATGTATATTTGTCTGTGTTTTCACATGGCCGATTCATGTACATGTGCTGCTGT
This sequence comes from Ranitomeya imitator, assembly GCF_032444005.1. Classification (NCBI taxonomy): domain Eukaryota; kingdom Metazoa; phylum Chordata; class Amphibia; order Anura; family Dendrobatidae; genus Ranitomeya; species Ranitomeya imitator. The sequence goes on along the minus strand of NC_091287.1, from coordinate 575,200,456 downwards.
GGTCTTTTTTTATCTGTGTGTTGCAGTTTGCAGCTTGCACGTGTTCACATTGGAAGTGCTGATTTGTTGTTTTTTTTTGGTATATATATATATTCTAACGCATCGGGTATTCTACAATATGCATGTCCCCGTAGTATATGGACAATGATGATTCCAGAATTCGCGGCAGACTGTGCCCGTCGCTGATTGGTCGAGGCAACCATTATGACATCTACGTCGATACTGTGCCCGTCGCTGAATCAGAGACGCGGGATGTCTACGTCCTTTATGACATCTCGACCAATCAGAGATGCGGGATTTCCAGGACAGACGGAAAAACCCTTAGACAATTATATATTGTCTAAGGATTTTTCTGTCTGTCTGTCTGTCCTGGAAATCCCGCGTCTGATTGGTCGAGGCCGCCAGGCCTCGACCAATCAGCGACGGGCACAGCATGGCGACGATGATGTCATAAAGGTTGCCTCGACCAATCAGCGACGGGCAGAGTCTGCCGCGAATTCGCCTCAACCAATCAGCGACGGGCACAGTATCGACTTAGATGTCATAATGGTTGCCATGGCGACGATGATGTCATAAAGGTTGCCTCGACCAATCAGCGACGGGCACAGTCTGCCGCGAATTCTGGAATCATCATTGTCCATATACTACGGGGACATGCATATTCTAGAATACCCGATGCATTAAAATCGGGCCACAGTCTAGTATATATATATATATACACCCCCTAATATATGTACACACCCATATATATATATATATATATATATATATATATATATATATATATATATATATATATATATATATATATATATATATATATATACACATAATTGTCTAAGGGGTACTTCCGTCTGTCTGTCCTTCTGTCATGGATATTCATTGGTCGTGGCCTCTATCTATCATGGAAATCCAAGTCGCTGATTGGTCGCCGCAAAACAGCCACGACCAATCAGCGATGGGCACAGTCCGGAAGAAAATGGCCGCTCCATACTCCCCGCAGTGAGTGTCCCCGGCGCTCCGCTCCCCGCAGTCAGTGTCCCCGGCGCTCCGCTCCCCGCAGTCAGTGTCCCCGGCGCTCCGCTCCCCGCAGTCAGTGTCCCCGGCGCTCTGCTCCATACTCCCCGCAGTCAGTGTCCCCGGCGCTCCGCTCCCCGCAGTCAGTGTCCCCGGCGCTCCGCTCCCCGCAGTCAGTGTCCCCGGCGCTCCGCTCCCCGCAGTCAGTGTCCCCGGCGCTCCGCTCCCCGCAGTCAGTGTCCCCGGCGCTCCGCTCCCCGCAGTCAGTGTCCCCGGCGCTCCGCTCCCCGCAGTCAGTGTCCCCGGCGCTCCGCTCCCCGCAGTCAGTGTCCCCGGCGCTCCGCTCCCCGCAGTCAGTGTCCCCAGCGCTCCGCTCCATACTCCCCGCAGTCAGTGTCCCCGGCGCTCCGCTACATACTCCCCGCAGTCAGTGTCCCCGGCGCTCCGCTACATACTCCCCGCAGTCAGTGTCCCCGGCGCTCCGCTCCCCGCAGTCAGTGTCCCCGGCGCTCCGCTCCCCGCAGTGAGTGTCCCCAGCGCTCCGCTCCATACTCCCCGCAGTCAGTGTCCCCGGCGCTCCGCTACATACTCCCCGCAGTCAGTGTCCCCGGCGCTCCGCTCCCCGCAGTCAGTGTCCCCGGCGCTCCGCTCCCCGCAGTGAGTGTCCCCAGCGCTCCGCTCCATACTCCCCGCAGTCAGTGTCCCCGGCGCTCCGCTCCCCGCAGTGAGTGTCCCCGGCGCTCCGCTCCCCGCAGT